>NC_051157.2:104826111-104898868 GCF_013339745.2 Dermacentor silvarum
CGCGAGCGATTCCGAAACTGCAGGCCGGAAGACGCAGAAACGGGAAAGCAATTTGCGTGTCGCCTGTCAAATTATTTTGACCGGTGGGTGGAAATGGCCGATGTCGCGAAGACTTATGAGGGAGTCCGTGATTGCATGGTCAGGGAGCAATTCTTAGCTTGCTATAGCAATAATCTCGGTGTCTTCCTAAAAGAGAGAAAGTTGAACTCACTCAACGATCTAGCTGAACACGCTGATCAATTTTTAGAGGCACAGGGACTGAGAAACCTAGGAAGAGTGAAAGAGGACCTAGCCAGAGGGAAAGTAGACGAGGAAAAATACGAGCCTCAGGGAAGCGTGCGCCCACCCCAGTTAAGGTGTTTCCTCTGTAATCGTATCGGGCACCGTGCCGTTAACTGTCGTACAGGGAACAGCCGCCCCCACCAACAAACAGTGTGTCAATTATGCAATAGAAAGGGACACCGTGCCGATGAGTGTAGGTCAGGCACATCACAAAAAACAGCGTGCATAATAGACAAGTCTAGAGAAGCCGACTCGCAACCAAACGGTGTAGATCTGAACCAAACTCAAGAGAACCAACAGGTACCGAGAGAAAAGCGGAAAGAAGGAGACCCAAAGGAACAAGCTCTACCTGTCGTAGAAGGAG
The DNA here is from genome assembly GCF_013339745.2 of Dermacentor silvarum. Classification (NCBI taxonomy): domain Eukaryota; kingdom Metazoa; phylum Arthropoda; class Arachnida; order Ixodida; family Ixodidae; genus Dermacentor; species Dermacentor silvarum. The sequence continues at coordinate 104,826,758 of NC_051157.2, forward strand.
AGGTTCATGGACAACGGGCAACAGTGCTAAGAGACAGCGGCACAAATACAGTTTTAGTAAAGAGGAGCCTTATACGTGACGAAGATCTGACAGGAGTGCTAACGCAAGTTACCTTGGCTGACAACACAGTGAGGTACCTACCTGAAGACCGTATCAAAGTCTCCACACCGTATTATTCCGGGTGGCTTAAAGCAAAGTGTCTTGAAGAGCCATTATACGATCTCATTCTAGGAAATGTATCTGGAGTACGAAGAGTGGATGATCCAGATCGGAGCTGGAAGAGAAGTACAGTTATCGTAGATAGAGAGATGAATGACTGTGGTGAGCAACCACGCAAAGAAGTGCGCAAGCAACAGTTGTACAATAACGATTCACGAGAAGCGGCAGCTGGTGTATGCCGTCCAGGTATATCGTCGGCTGTACGAACCAGAGCCCAAACCCAGAGCAAGGCACCCATGTCAGCCTTGAAGGTACCTGCAATTCAGTGGTTAAGAATCACGCCCGCTGATTTCAGGGAAGAACAAGACAAGCATGAGTCGGTCAGATCGTGCCACAAGAAGATAGGAGAAATAATGAAAAGGAAAAGAAGCCGCACTACGTTTGAGTTTGTTAAGCACAATGGTCTCTTATATAGAAGATGCGTATTCAGCTCGGGCAGAGAGGCTCAGCAGCTTATTGTACCTAAAGCCTTTAGGGAGACAGTGATGGGATTAGGACATGACAGTGTCATGGCTGGCCACCAGGGCGTAAAAAACACCCTAGCAAGGATAACAGAAGAGTTCTTTTGGCCCGGAATCCAGAGTGACGTGAAGAGATATGTGAGGTCTTGTGATGTGTGCCAAAGAACGGTACCGAAAGGGCGAGTGGGTCGTGCACCACTTGGAGACATGCCCATCATCGACATGCCATTTCACAGAGTGGCCATAGACATAATAGGCCCTATAACACCTGCATCTAGCCTGGGAAACCGTTATGTGCTTACGCTGGTGGATGTGGCTACCAGATACCCGGACGCAGTTGCGTTGAAGACCATTGACACCGTACAAGTGGCAGAAGCTCTCCTGGAGATGTTTGCGCGCTATGGGGTCCTAAAGGAAGTATTGAGTGACCGAGGATCAAACTTTACGTCACAATTGATGGAGGAGATCAACAGGTTAATGTCCATTGAGCAGAGATTGACGACGCCGTATCACCCAATGTCTAATGGGTTGGTCGAAAGATTCAATGGAACGATTAAGACTATGGTCAGGAGAATGTGCCAAGAGAGGCCCAAAGACTGGGACAGGTATCTGCCGGCTCTCCTTTTCGCCTACCGGGAGGTACCACAGGCAAGCATCGGATTCTCGCCATTTGAAATGTTGTATGAAAGAACAGTGAGAGGACCGCTGGCAATTCTCAAGGAGTTGTGGGCAAATGAAGAAATCGGGAGAGAGCTAAAGACCACATATACATACGTTTTGGAATTGAGGGAAAGATTAGATGAAACATGTAGAGTGGCGCACCAGAACTTGAAGCAGGCAAAACACCGACAGAAGAGGTATTACGACCGCAGGACAGTGAACCGTGGCCTGACGCCAGGAGACAAGGCTCTGGTCCTCCTTCCCAACGATAGCAACAAGCTACTGATGCAGTGGAAGGGACCTTTTCCTGTGACTCAAAAAAAGAATGATGTTGATTATGAACTCCTCATACACAATCATAAGAAGGTGTTTCACATAAACATGTTAAAGAAGTACGAAGAGAGAGAGACAACAGAAGGTTCCACAATAGCCTGCATGGTCGTGACCGACGAGACTGGGGCGGGAGAAATGCCCACGTACAGCTCCAAAAAGAGTATGGGTGTAGAAAACGTGGTAATTAACCCAGCCCTTTCGGAAAAACAGGAGGCAGAACTGAAGGTTCTGCTGTACAAGTACAGCGATTTGGTTTCAGACTTTCCAGGAAGTCAGGAAGGAGAAATAATGTCTGGCATTGGTATGGGCTGTCAAAAGGTTACATACATATCTGTTCGGCAAATGTTTCAGAGTACAAACGGACCACCAGCCGCTGGAATACTTGAGTAAGGCTAAGTTAACAAACGGAAGAGTAATGAGGTGGAGCCTGGCTTTGCAAGAGTACTGTTTTCATATCGAATATATCAAAGGGAGAGAAAATGTAGGTGCAGATTTCTTGAGTAGAGCTACTTAGGTTCGAGTGTTAATGCACAAGACAAGCAGTGTATATTGTTTTTTGTTGTGCAGAACGTTGTGTTTAAGTGCAGTGAAGTGATTAATCATCTGGTGCTGTGAGGTGATGTACGGACAGTGGACATATGGAGTGACAGTGTGTTCGTTCATTTAAAACCTAGCGTGATAAGGGTGAGATGAGCAGTTTTTTGTGCAAAAAACTCTTGAAACGGGGACCTGTGTCATGAGTCACCGGCAAGACGAATGAAATGATGCAAAAAAAAAAAAGACGAAGGCGCTGGCCGAAGAAACAACCAAGGGACCCACAGGCGAGAAGCACGTGAAGCGCGTGAAGCGCGAGAGAGAGAAAAAAAAGAAGAAATGAACAAAAAGGGGACGCAGGCGATGATGAGCTGGCATTGCTGACGTGGTCGACAAGGAGTTGCATCTCCAGCTGTGCTCTGGAGACGGGAGGCAGCAGCTTCAGGGACCATGGACCGAAGAGGGGACGTTCGCGAGTTGGCCAGCGACAACTCCAGCTCCTGAGCCCCGACTGCGTCGCCGTGGCTGTGTTCCGCGGCCCCGGTCCAGCCCCACGCTGCCGTAACCAGTTGCTACCCTTTGCCACGAAGGCAATCGCCAACGCCACGTCAGCGGCACGGTCCAGCCCGGTCCAGCCCCACGCTGCTGTAACCAGTTGCTGCCCTTTGCCACGAAGGCAATCGCCAACGCCACGTCAGCGGCACAACGGTCGACTGGCCCAGACCGCGTCCTGTGCCACGCGGGTCTCTGTAGACGACCACAACCTCATCGCTCTCGACGGAGGTCGACGCCCACGCTGCGCCGGAACCACGCAGGCCAACGTCCTTTGCCACGCTGGGCCGGAGTCCGACAGCACGACTGGTGACGGTCAGAACGTTCGTTTGTTCGTGACTGCGTTGGTTAGTCGAGCGGAGGAACAATATATAGTTGAGGGCTTGTTTGTTTTTATATGTATAGCTAGTTTTTGGAGTGTTTGTCTATGTATAGTGCTTATAGTGTGTCAGGGTAGTTTGCTGTTTGTTTTTCTTCTATATATATTTTTTTGAGAATAAATGTTCTTCTACGTATTTGCTTTCTGTCTGTCCATTTCTGGAGCGCTGAAATTCGTGACAGACCGGCCCTCCATTCCCACTCTATAAGCGTTCTATAGTGTGTGTATTCACATATGCACTGAATTCTATAGAGGAACGTTTATAGGACGCTTAAAGAAGCTACCGTGCGGCCTTTCTATAGAATGGCTCTATATTTGCACTCTATAAACGTTTCAATAGAAGGTGTCGAATACTGCTGAATAATATCTCAAAGTGTCTTTTTAACTCGAAAAGGCAACAGTGCAACCATGCAAATTTTTGTACTTGCAACAAATGATATGAAAAAAATTATATATGCTAGTTCAGAGCGAATTGGACAATGTTCTGAGCAGAGAACGTACTGAGATATTGACACATAATAGTAAGATTCACGTACTGTAACACGTTTAGATATTTTGCTTTTTAGCTCGATGTACAGAGCTGTTGCTAAGCTCTTGTAAAATTACCACTCGCGCCAATTTCCAAGGAATAAAAAGCCTGATTATTTCAAACCCGTTTCATGGGTTTTTACTATCAAGCAAGAGCATCTTTATAATCACTGAAGAAGGCGAACAAAACAAAAAGCGAAATTACACAAAGTAACGTTAAGGAAGCGCATTGTGGTTTCTATCGCCGATGCAGGTGAATCACAAAGACGACCGAGGAACACTAAACAAAACCATGCGTAAGCAGCCGCGTCTATCTGCTGGAACGCAGTGACTGCAGCACTTGGCAGCAAACACACAGAACGCCGCCGCACATTTTGGCCTACGTCACTAAAATGCGACGCATGCACGCTGCAGAGACATGCGGTTTTTTCGAGGAATCTTCGTAGGTCGCGCGATACACAGAGAAGGCACGAACGACATGAGTGCAATCCGCGCACGATAAACACACCGACACGAAAGCAGGATACGGACGACATGGGTATAACCTGCGCCACATGAGCAAAATTAAGAACCATCGCATATTTGTTGCATTGCGACGGACAATTACAAAGTACACGGAAACATCGCACACTGCCATGTGTACCTCCGAGATTGTGTCAAAAATTTCTGGGCTACATTCAATGTTGAAGACAGCAGGAAGCTACTTAAAACGAAGTTACGGCCCAAGTAGCGCAGCTAACGGCTGCGGGAAATGTCATTTAGGCGCTTTAAGGCAGGTGATCGGAGTTCAAATCGTTCAAATCACGCCCCAGCCACAGATTTCTCAGGATCACATAACTGAATCTCAAAGGCCATGCTTTGTTGGCTACTTGCGGCATAAGCAATTCAAAAGCAAGAATTGGTCATGGAATTTCTTCCTGCGCTAAATTGTAGTGTGCAATATAGACTGGTCGATGGTTCCTTTTGTCTCGCAACGTATATATATGTAATTGGGCACAAAATGGCACAAAAACGTGCTGTAGTGGTTATTATTGCTGGCATCACGGAGGCCATAACAGCCTCACAAGTATACAGACGGCGCTGGCGGCGCTGGTCCCACGCGGCCGGTAAAATAAGTCGTGTTGTTATTCCTCCGTCTTGAATTTGCCGGTCGGTAGTGCACGCTGCTTCGATGTGTTTGTTTGATCGTGTGTTTTTAGGTTTGCCGTAATGAAATGTGGTGTAGTTCGTGTGCACGAAAGTGCCGGAAGGTAGCCTGCGTCTCGCTGCAAACTCGCCGTATGCGTGGCGCGCCAGGCAAATGTGGACCAACGATTTTCATGCCGTGGAGTGTGTTCCCTTTGTCTTGGGTGGTCGTGAAAAGTTTTGTGGACGTCGCGATGAAATAATGCGTATTATTAGCGTGCCTCAGCTCGTCCATTACGCAACGGCATGTATGCTGGATCAACATCGTCGACGCAGCACTGGCAACTCGGAGAGCTCTTTTCGATCTCATCGTACTGTTCAAAAGGTAAGCAATCGTAGTTGCTAACTACACGCGTGTTGTGCGTGCTTCTCGTGTGCATAGAGTGCCTTGCGGACGTAGGAAATAGAACACCCACGGCAACAGTGAAATCTGTGCTGATGCTTGCGGCGCACTGGTTGTCAGAATTTAGTTACGCAAATTTGTTGCCACAATGCGGAATTGATAATTCTGATAAGCGTTTTCTTCCGCTGAGATAGATTACGTTCGGAAATCATCTTGTGCACCTGTGCGTGAGCTCCCGTTTTTCTGCTGCAGTTGCATAGTAACGATCCACCTGCCTCTTCACCGATTCTTTCAATGACGTTTCCTTGCTTATAAATGCTTCGACGTTGTGGGTAATCTCTGCTTACGAGGTTTTAGGCTTACGAGCAGCAGGGAAAAAAATGGAAGCCAATCACAGCTTGCTACTTACTAGTATAGCTCTCTTTTCATGACAAGCTGTGCTGACATAACTTTCACATAAATAAACATGGTAGGGGAAAGTTGCTTAATCGAAGTAATAAAAAAAAACGACTCTCTAAAAAAAATTAAAATACATTGTAATGCGCAGTTGCGACGTGCCCAAAAATTTACTTTGATGAAGAGGTCCATATTATCAAGCCATTCAATAATTTCAACCTTTTGCTCTCTTGCCTTCATGTACTAGTGCAGACATTGTTTTCGTGACTATTTTAGGTGCTCCTTGCATGTGTTTACGATATGACAGCTTTATTGCTCCACTGCTATAAGCTAACACAACTCATTTTGTAGTGGCGAGGCCTTGGCCCGCAACAGTGTCCACTAAAAGGAGGAGCCCCCAGAAATGCAGACCCCATACGAGTGCCTGCAGCAGCATGGCTGGATGCTCATGTCAGGTATGTATGAAATGTACATGTTCCAAAAAGTTGGATCTTGGTATCATTCATGGTTCAGTTTAGCGACACATTAGTTTATGCAGTTTACTAAAGAGGATGAATATTTATGCAACTGTATTCAACTTACTTACATGTGTGCGTAAAGATTATGCACACATTATCATGTTCTGTATAAAACTAGACCTAACATGTCCTGATGTTTAGTATTTTTTCCTGCATAAACTGTTTGGCTGCAACATAAATGTTATTTTTGTTTAGTACACAGTATGTTTATCGCTTTTTAGTTTGGTTTTATTGTCTTAAAACTGTTTCCTATGCTGTTGCATTTATTTCCATATTTTTCCTGTTTGTGCTGCAAGCTCATGCAGTTACCTGTGCATGTAAGAATTTGTAGTGTAGTTTGCCACATATGTCACAAGTCTAAGCACGTAGTGTGCACACCATTGTTTATCATTAATATCTTCCCAGTTATTTCTGTCCTGTTCCCAGAAAAACTGTGTCTGGCAAATGCACATTTGATTAGCTTGAATTTGCTGAAAATAAATATGAAGGTCAGTATTCGCTCTGCTCAGTTACTTCAGTAATAAATAGGCAGACTGATTTCGATCCCTTGTCATCTAGAAAGGATATCTTTTTTTCGTGCATTATTAATGAAAGCTCGCTCACACATGTCTTCTTATTTATGTGGTATGCCTCACTGATTTCTCTAGTTAATTTTTCAGTGTGGGTGAACACAGATGAACAATCTTAATCCTACATTATGCCCTATTGTGACAATGCATGGCCAAGTAGGACAAGCATACTGGTCTTTTGAGTGAAATATGGTCATCTCTTAGGCACATGTTTAGGCAAAGGCCAGTTTGCCCTATGTAAGTTTGACCACATGTGAAAGGAGTACAGTACACTACCTGTGACACGTAATGGACAAATTTGGTGGTATTTCTCACCGGCGCAAGCCTCCCTTGCCTGCTTGCCTTTCTCAATTCGCTTGCGGGCTGCCATGCATATCCTGCCTGCTTTATTTTTCGCTAGAAATACATGTGCATAGCAGTGTACAAGTGAACTAAGAAAGGCACCCTGGCCAGGGAGACTTGCTTTATTAAAGATACTATTAAATTTGTCTTGTGTCTGTCAGGGGTAGTGTTGTCTATTTCTGTGATCATATGCATGTTTGGTCAAATGTACATGACGCAGACTGGCCGGTGCCTCAACATGCACCTAGGAGAGAAAATTATACGGACCAGGGGTTGAGCGATAAAGCCAATTATTTCCTCTGCCTGTGAAAGCAATGCGAAATTGAGGACAGCAGTCCAAACTTGGCATTGCAAACTTTTCATTGCAAACAACCCTAAAAAAGTCTGATTTGTCCCCATGCAACAGATAGTTAAATGCATTGTTATCATGATTGCTCAAAATCTCAAGCTCCACGTGAGAAATTGAATACTGCCATATTACGCATAGCACATACGAACTATGGCGACCGGCAGATGTAATATTGTTTCACCCGCTGAACAATAGAAGCCAGTAGATCATTCTCTTTTTCTTCCGAAAATTTGTTTGCTATGTGTAGCGCGATGTGTATATAGGAGCCTTAGTTCATGGGTGTTCCAGCTTGCTTACATATGTTAAACTTAAAATGTGTTGTCATTACAAGATGACGTTAATGTGCGACTGGGCTGCTGTCTTTTGGAAACACTTTATTTTTGTCACTAGCAATGGCATTCTAGTGTCGGTGCATTGGCCTAGTTCTAGTGTCACAAAATCTTGGGAAAGTGAAAATATTCTCAAAAGTGATTGCCTGAGAACTGGCCCTCTTCACGGAGATACTTCTGCTACTTTCTTGTTATAATTTTTTTTCTGAAATACCTAAATGAAACAGTGTAGTGCTACAACTATATACATATAAATATTTATACCACATTTGTAGATATATACATATATATATATATATATATATATATATATATATATATATATATATATATATATGTGTGATATGTTTGCGCCTGCCTATACATTATGGCTAAATGTTCATTACACCTTTTTAAAATGATTTTCAATTGTATTTTGCAGGCTTCACCGTGGCAGAGTACCCGGCGGAACCAACGAGGTTAAAAGCTAGCCTTTCCTCTCTGCTTTCCAGGAAGTGAAGTAGTGGGCGATCATGTAAGAATGAACTTGCAACATGTGAGCAGAAGCCAAAGCTTCATAAAGGTCATGCTGGTGGTAAAAACTGGAATGCTGAGACAAACCACATTATTTATTTAAGTATTAAATAATTTACATTTATTTGTTTATACCTCACTAAAACCTTACATGCCTCCAGGAAGGAATTAGGTAAAATGGGAAAGCATTATTAAATCAAAGTAAGCACGTCATTCAAAAAAGCATCATTCGCATAGCACAAGCATGATGTAACATTTTTTATTCAAGTGACGTTTCATACAAATCCACGAAAATTCCAAGAAATGAAGCTATTAAGTTAACAACTCTTACTAAAAAAAACAGTGATATCACCGTTCTGTTAGTTGCACCTAATCCATAACTAAAGTTGGCGAAATTGACGTATCATATACTGCTCTAAAATACAATATTTATTTGTGAGTAGGACGTGCAAAATGCTTATAAACATTAGAACATTTCACGCAAGCTGTAAATTCATATATAAAATTCCTTGACTTAAGACATAGCTGATCCAGTCTGCAGAACTGTGATATGTGTTTTTATTGCAGAGTTGGGGATTATTAAACTTCATGCTTTTACTTTTCTTTAAACCTGCCTATTTTTAATAATTTTTACTTTAGGCTCTGAATTGAAATTCTTCCAACAACCGGTAGACCTTAACTTTCTCAAATGCTACAAATTTAATTCAATATAGCCTTGTGGTTGTCTCAAAACCATTTAGGAATTTCACACGTATTTAAGGAGGGACATCGGAGTTGGTCCTTAGCTAAAGCTCGAGGCCAATTCCGATTTGCAGAACAGAATTGTGCTTGCTAGTTTTTTTGTGAGTTATAGTTCTAAACAAAAGTTTTTTTTTTAATTGTGCAATTTTCAACCATTCTTAATAAAAATTGGTCTAAATGTAAATAACACCAATTAAAAATGTTTTAAATAACAAACATCAAGTTCAGTCCTGTGGTTGCCAAGAAAAACGATTTCACTATTCACATGCATAGGAGCTCCTGAGCTAAATCGTTTTCTTAGGTATTGGTGTGCGTCAGTCATGTTTGTATTTCCCAGCATAATTTTGGAATATTGAGCCTGATCTCAAAATTTGCCTTATAACAACATTCAAGCTTATTAAGCTTTGTACAATATATGATGCACTTCTCCAGGAGTACCACTGTTTGCTGCATTTTTACAAGGACTGCCAGTGTTCTTTTTACACTTCAAAATAGGCCAAAATGCTGTGTTTTATAAGTTTAGTGTGGTTTTGTGGAGCTGACGCAAAACATTGCAGTGCACATATATCTGTGCACATTGATATGAATCTACTTTCAGGCTTTAGTATCCAACCGTTTAATGTGCATTGCTGGAACAGCAGGTCCTTCTGCAGTTTTAATGCGAAGCTTTCTTGTCTGAGACAAGCCTGCTTTTCTCAGATGTCAACTCCAGTCGAGTGTGCCACAAATGTTTTCCTGTTTCGTATGTTAGCACCACCAGCTTGATCCGTGAAGCGCATTGGCAGCTACAGTTTGTGTGTTGCAAGTTCTAGGCTGAAGCATGTATGCTGACTGTTCTAAAGTGTGTATGTAGTATGTATGATGCATGTATCTAGTCTGAAGTGCAATAAACGTTTAAAACAGATCACTTTGTGGTTGTAGTGCCAATTATTTTTGCCACTGCATTTACTGTAATCGTTAATGCCTACAGTACAGTTCTCTAGAACCTCGGCAAAGTACAAGCACATTACAAACATCGACATAGGTTTTATAGAGATTTGTCTTTTGGGTCTGTAAAGCAACTGCAGAGAAATGTTCTAAAGAAATTTGTCTTTACAATCTTGAAAGGAACTCCGTAGAAACGTTCTGTATAAATTTGGCTTTACAATCTTGAAAGGAACTCAATAGAAATGTTCTATAGAAATTTGTCTTTAGGATCTTAAATGGGACTCCGTAGAGATGTTTTATAGAAATTCGTCTTTACAATCTTAAAAGGAACTCCATAGAAATGTTCTATAGAAATTTGTCTTTAGGATCTTAAAAGGAACTCCGTAGAGATGTTCTATAGAAATTTGTCTTTAGGATCTTAAAAGGAACTCCGTAGGAATATGCTATAGAATTGTGTCTTCAGAATTTCTATAAGAATGCGGTGGCCAAATAACTGTTGGAACTCTATAGGAAAATTCTATAAGCAGTAAAAATAAACACAATTGAATTCTATCGAACAAGTTCAAAAGACTCTCTAAAAAACACATTAAAAAATTTTCTAAGGGTGTAGAGGCGAAACGTGCGAATGTGGTGAATAGGCGTCATTACAAATAAAAGGCAATTCGCTTTTACATACATTTACATACAGGGCGTAGATAATACCCGACTCAGCCCAAACAATACCATATAAGATGACGACAACATCTGATTTCCAGGCATTCTACATTCCCGGGCATTATTCACTGCACTTTAATACCACAAATACACGGGCGACTGCGCGTTTCCAAAGCAACTTGGCCTCAGCTGACGCGATGGTCGCTACGTACACAGAGATGGCAACAGAGGCTCCCAGCCAGACCATGCTAGGCGCTCGCAGAATGCCTTCTACTGGCACCCCGTACCTGTTTACTCACACCCAGTGCAGTGCCTGTTCTCACTCGTTCAGAAGACGGAATTTTCGAATTACAAGTTCCTCGTTTTTGTGTTCCTCGGTGTTATCTTTTGCGCGTTCTGCCGGCGCAAGCAACACAGTTCAGTGTTATCACTTTTGGCAAACACTCATCACGTTTTCGACAAGCTTGAGCACGAAAAGAAGGTATATGTTGCTGCGGGGCCACAAAAAGCTTCATGAACGCATCATCATCGTCAGCCTATATTTATGTCCACTGCAGGACGAAGGCCTCTCCCTGCGATCTCCAATTACCCCTGTCTTGCGCTAGCATATTCCAACTTGCGCCTGCGAATTTCCTAACTTCATCATCCCACCTGGTTTTCTGCCGTCCTCGACTGCGCTTCCCTTCTCTTGGTATCCATTCTGTAACCCTAATCGACCACCGGTTATCCATCCTACGCATTACATGGCGTGCCCAGGTCCATTTCTTCCGCTTAACGTCAACTAGAATATCGTTTACCTCCGTTTGTTCTCTGATCCACACCGCTCTCTTCCTGTCTCTTAAAGTTACTCCTAAGATTTTTCGTTCCATTGCCCTTTGTGCGGTCTTTAACTTGTTCTCGAGCTTCTTTGTTAACCTCCAAGTTTCTGCCCCGTATGTTAGCACCGGTAGAATGCAATGTTTGTATACTTTTCTTCTCAACGACAGTTGTAAGCTCCCAGTCAGGATTTGTCAATGCCTGCCGTATGCACTCCAACCCAATTTTATTGTTCTGTAAATTTCTTTCTCGTGATCAGGGTCCCCTGTGAGTAATTGACCTAGATAAACGTACTCCTTTACAGACTCTAGAGGCTGACTGGCGATCCTGAATTCTTGTTCTCTTACCAGGCTATTGAACATTATCTTTGTCTTCTGCATATTCATCTTCAACCCAATTCTTACACTTTCTCGATTAAGGTCCTCAATCATGAACTAGCTTTACTAATATTTAGTACACGCCAAGCTAACTTTGTCACCACGGCTGAGCTTCTCTAACTGCATCACAACGCCAGGCGCGGTGAGCGTGTCTCAAAGGTATCCCAAAAAGTAACGATATAATTACAATTATGTTAGGGGTCAGAGAAAGCGTCACGAACTTGTCCTAGTAAGATTAAGAACTAACTGCGTCACACGGCTGATTTATTTTCGCTAAGTACGTCACAAAAATGGGTACGTCGAGCTAGCCCAAATACTACTAAAATAAGTAAAATAACGCTGGAGCCCGTAGGAAGCGTCTCAAACACGCCTCTGTACGGTTCATTAACTCAAATTACCTGCGCCAAGACGGCCGAGCTGTTTTTGGCCAACAGCGTCGTATGTCTCGGTTCCGTGCCGCAAGCCTAAATCCGTCGCAGACTTCGAAACAAAATTTCTCACCTTGCCGTAGTCCAATAGTGCAATGGTGCCATGTTGCATCCAAAAACCAGGTTACATCCAAAAAAGACAGACGGAACGACGAACGTGCGAACGCTGATAACGCGCTGCCGACCTCTCTCGCAAGAAAAAGAAGTCGCAAATAATGAGTTAACTTATGCGCGAAACTCCTTCGTTTTAGCGAGGAAGAATAAAAAAAAAACTAAACTGTCAGTTAACTTCATTTCCCATTCTTCCTTAAGTATTCATTTATTCATTTTATATACATTTGTATATATGCTGAATAGGTGTTTAAAACTCCTAAAAATAAGGAATATAACGTGAACGTCGAAGAACGCTGTTCATATCAAATGAGAGAACCAATCTGAACTTCTGCAAGGACTAGCCCAAAGAAAGCGAAAGCACGGAAGTAAAGTAAGCGCACAAGATACGCTGTTTCATTGCAGCTGTCTTCCACTGTGGTTAGCTTAAAGCAATAAAATAAAGAAAAACAGCAACACCACTTTTGAAGGGGGGAGTGCCTGTAGGCAGCACTTCGGGGGTGAGATTAAGTTTGAGCACCTCGTGCTCTTTAACGTGATCCAAATTACCGGCACACGAGCATTTCTTTATTCAGCCCACATTGGAATGCGATAAGCGCGACCGAAATAACGTGAAACAGGCTGGAACTGCAGTGACTGCAGAATGAAATAAAAAAAGTGAAATGAAGAAGAGGCATCGAGCACTTCGAAAGTAATGAAAGCACTGCCAAGGACTTCAATATGGCTACCAGTACGACTTGCTGACAAAAACCAAGATGCACCTTTCGCATGCGAACGAAGAAATTTCATAGTTTTTACTATTGAGTTTCCAGGGTTGCTAAACATAGGACGCACTATCCATATCTCGTTGAATATTGGCCCGAAAGGCAGGGTCATTATTTTCCCAGATATGTAAATATCTTGTTGCGCTGAGTTTTCATTTATGTAAATGCGCAGAAATTAGATCTGCCGTTGTTTACATTTCTGCAGAGCTGAACTGCTTTTTTGACAAATAAAAAGTACCACGCCTGCGCGGCACACGCAGCACAGTCCCAGCGTAAGCTATACGAGCGTTTCGACAGTACTACCTAGTAATTTGAGTGAATGCTTCAGGAACGCGCTTGGGACGCCGTCGCGCGTGCAAGCCGACGCGTTCTATCGCCGATGGCTAGCGGCGTTCGGCCCAGCGAAGCGGCCGACAATACAACTACGGCTGTCACATTCGCTCGCATTGCAACGCGCCCGACGCAGCCTGCTTGGGACGCCGTCGCGCGTGCAATCCGAGGCGTTCCATCGCCAATGGTTAACGCCTTTCCCGCTCTCGGATAGCAAGCGCTTGCGTAGCTCAGTAATATTTACCAACCATCATGATATTACATATGCTTTTCACGTGTTACTTCGTTGAACTGGGGTGTTGATAAATCAGTGAATTTTTCACATGAGACAAAAAATCACAGCATATCCACGGGGTGAATGAGGATGAGTGGGCGAAGCTCCGGAGAGAATCATCGGATCTCCCGCTTAAGGGGACGCTAGCACAAACGCGTTAGAGACGTGCAGTACTCTCTAGTAAGGGGGAGCGGCCACAGCGTCTTACGCAGCCATTTACACATGCCGGAACGTGCACCGCGTTTGCCGACGCCATCACATGACTGCTGAGAGAGTATACCCCCCGTATTCATAAACGCTCCTCGACTTGAACTTGACTTGCCACCGCCTTGGGCAGCGCGTTCGAAACGCGTTGAAGGTAAGGCGGAGAGGCCACAGCGTCTTACACCAGCTTCTTACACGGGCCGTAACGCGCTAGCACAAACGCGTTAGAAACGCGCTAGAAACGCGGCCTTTCGTTAATGTTGGGTATTTATTGCCATCGTGGTGCTTGTGTCTATGTGTGTTTCGTGGCGTAGTGGGCTAACGCCGCGCGCTCGGAAGCGAGGGGTCCCTGGTTTGATTCCGCGCTACGGACACAAGTTCGTAATTTTTTTTCTCATTTTTCTCAGACTGGTTACACACTACTACTACGACGAGGGACGAACGGGTGCCGCCTTAAGGAGCTTCGCCCCTAATAAAGAAAAAAAAAGCTTGCGTAGCTCAATGGTAGAGTATCCGCCTCCCCACGCAGCGGGCCTGGGTTCGATCCCGGCGGAGAGCGGGTACTTTTTTTCGCATGCGATAACGCCTACGGGGCGGCGGCGGCGGCATCATCGCGACCCGAAGCGGCTATTGGAATGAGCCCACAACAGCTTTCGCTGTAAAATGCTTGACTATACTCGGCGACAGCTTTTCTTGACGTTGGAGCGAAGGCTACGGAGGTGGGGTCTCCGCACATTTGCGTTACTACGCAAGTAGTCCGGCAGCTTGCAGCCGATTTCAGTACCAGTTTCGGTTTTCGGTAGCTCGCAGCGCTAGTGCGTTTAGCAAAACGTATGCTTGCAAAATGGGAACGTCAGAGTTAAACTTTGATGAATGTGCATACATGCAGCTAATTACTGTGCTGTATATATACTGGTACACAGAGTTTTCCGCTGTTCAGAAGGTTTTCCCAGCATTATTCAGCCTTTATAACAGTGAAGCTTAGGTTCCGTGTTCAGTCAACAAAAAGTGTGGCAGCCCAGGATATACGGGCACGCACCACACGTGATCGAACGGTAACGTTGACAGTATTGAGCCTTGGTACACTGCAGGCGAAATGGAAGGCCGGTTGTGGCACGATCCTGCTACGCGCGTGTCTTGTTTCAGTTTTTCTGTATTCGGTTCACGCCCACAGTGACTGTCAGCAATGATCGGCGCAGACTGCGCCTCAGTGTTCGAGAAGCTTCGCAATTGTAGTAGATCGTTTTGTTAAGATTGCGCGCAAGACGCGAACAGTCAAGCTTATTTCAGAGTTTGCCAGTGATAAGGCTGGAAAGTTCGATGCGTGATGTATAAAAGACGGCGCGTCCCAACGATGCTCAGCTTTTCCACGGCCGATGCTGTAATCGCCGCTATCAGTGCCAGTGTATATTGCTGTAATCTGACTTTCCGTTTACCGGCCGACTGCTGCCTTCGTCAACGTCACGACCCCGTGACAATATAATAGCTATGCAAACTATGCAAGGTGACGAATGTCGCCAAGCACACACCGCAGCTAAAATACGCAAGTACCATGATGCCGCTGAATTAGAATATTTTAAGACAGCTTACGATTAATAGAGACTGATACAGATACTTTTATCGAGCTTCGCTGGTCAAGCACCTTCATGTAGGCCGTCGATGTTTTTTCCATCCCTGTGCATGCAGTATGTAACAGGTATTGTCCATAATACCTATTATTATTGGTAGAAAAAAAAATAAAGCATGCATAAAAACAGTTCATATCTTTTATTGCATCGCAGCCATACGCGAAAATTCTCCAGGCCCGTGTATTTAGATTTAGGTGCACGGTAAAGAACCCCAGGTGGTCAAAATTTCCGGAGCCCTCCACTACGACCTCTTTCATAATCATATCGTGGTTTTGGGACGTTAAACCCCATCAATTATTATTAACATAACATTTTGCACTTGTGTCACACAACGTGATAACCATAACTTTTTGCTGGCCCTCCATGTCGACATAACATTTTTGCACTTGTGGCACAGAACGTGATAGCCATAACTCGTTGCTAGCATTATAATATTATAATGCTAGCAACGAGTTATAAGCATTGCGTGCCATAAGAACCATTTATAATAAACAAATCAAAATAGGTAACAGCAGGAACGCATTGATAACGAAGAATGAATCAGTAGAATACATTAGGAAATGAGTAAATGAAAAACAAAACAATGACAAGAAGTGGTATCACACTTTCGGGTCCCATTGAGACAGCAATGTAACAAGGCATCAAACACTATTTCCATGAGATCACACAGAAAAATTAACACAATTTTGAACACTTCAACCCCCAACTAAGAAATGTGGTTCTCGCTGGTGCTGCGTATAATGTAAATGTTCACGGCCGTGATACGCCATCACATCACAGCCGCCGTGACAGTACAGTGCACAGTACACGGCCGCTGACAGAAAAAGCACAGGTTTGAGCCTGTCGCATTTCGAAGGATCAGAAATGCCAGACGCCCGTGTACATATGTTTCGGTACATGTTAAACAACACCGGGTGGTCAAAACTTGTGCAACCCTCTAGCACGGCATGCCGCATAATCACATAGTCGTGTTGGCACACAATATCCCAACAATTATTATCACATCACATTAACGTAACCAGAACATAAACGAAGTGCAACGAAACATAGAGAGATCGGCAGATTAAATTAAAATGAAGTCAATAAGCAATAAAAGTGTAAATAAATAGCAATGACTGATGGACCTCAAAAGCAATATCACAGTTTCTGGTTAAGCACGCGTGTAATCATTAGGTTGAAGATTTGAAAAAGCACACATGGAGACGCTCATGGCAGTTCATCAATTCCGCTCATGTCAGAGCTGCTCGATTCATCAGAAGTACTCGGATCTGTGCCCAAAGAAATTATGAGACTTTCTCTTTCGCTGTCTATAATGCCATCCCGCTCCCATGCCTCATCCTCAAGCCTTATCACGTGAGTGCAGTCTCGGAACCAGTTCTGCGGGGTCACACCTGCGATTCCTTCCAGCAGCAGCTTCTCGACTGAATCGATCTTGAAGTCAGTGTTCTTCGAAGCAACATAGCCTTTGATCTGGCTCCACACGAGCTCTATTGGATTGAGCTCGCAGTGGTAAGGAGGCAAGCGCAAAACCTCATGACCGTCAGCGCTGGCAAGAGTGTCAATCTGCTAAGCAAGGAACATGTGCTTATGCTGCTTAACGAGCTGCAGCAGTTCGCTCTTCAGTTGGTCATCCGAAAAAGGGATACTTTTTGATTTCAACCAGCACTGGATGTCGGCTTTTCTTGATGATGAAGTTGCCACCTTTTCAACTTGAGCACTGTGATACGACGCACTATCCATCACAATCACACTGCGTGGCTTGATGTTCGGTAGCAACTGTTCAACAAACCATTTTTGAAAACGCGGAGCATCCATTTCTGTGTGGTAATCACCAGCGCCCTTCTTGGCACGAAACACTAGGGCAGCTCCATCAACAAGGCCTTCCGCACTGCCAGCATGCATAACAATTAGGCGTCCTCCTTTACCACTCGGTGCACGGACACCTGTTGAGAGGCCTTGACGAAATGCGCTCTTGACGGGACATCACTTTGGTGTCTGTCCATACATACTCCTTGGTGTGGCCAGCGTTTACATAGGCCTCATCAAGGTAGTATATGGTCCTGTAAAAGAAAAGAAATCAGTCGTATAGTTAAGAGCTTACCTTTGCTGGCAACAGCCCATTAAAAAACCAGCGGCCTTGATTCAAGGTTATGCCTCTGTTACAACGTAAAGAATCCACTGACAAAACCCATGTGAATACATATAACAAAGATGAGCAGGCAAAACTTCCCCTGAAGAAGACTGAAGCGAATGTTTACAAAACATGTTTCAGGCTGCTCATAAAAGCTAATGAAACCACATCCCAAATTATGTGCACAGCATATTCGCTCAATAAAATTAGCTATTCTTTTCTTTAAGTCATTTAGATTCCTTGCTCCTACGCGGAAAAAAAGGCAGTAAATCTTCCCAAACAATGCGACGGGAAATTCTGCAATAGCGAAACGCTCAGTTACATCTGCGGCACACATCATCGCTTCCTCGGCTGGTACTATTTTCCACCGTACAAGCGCAAACATGAACAGCTACCTTATATTACGGGGGAATTTCGCTGCCACTCAAGTTAGGATTAGGTAAGGCTTTCGATCACTCGCGTAAACAGCACACGTTTGGCGATCACTGATGCAAAGCATACCTCTCGTTTTCGCTCACCGTTAGGTAAACACGCATGCTCACCATTCGCGTCTACACTTTTACCAACAAGCACGCGCAACGAACGTTTGCAGAAAATAAAAGAACGCAAGAACTTACCGCTGCTGCCTCCGCATTTCTCGGATTGTTCGGAGGTACTTTCGACGCCAAGCAACGATGTCCTCTCTTTCGAGCAATGCGGAATCCCTTTTTCTCTTTCGGAAGAGGAACCCCGAGTCGTTCATCTTTCGTTGCATCGTGCGAGTGCTGATCTTCGGCATGTCCATGTCAGGGTCGCTGATCACCTCGTTGCGTAGCTTCTCGGACGTAGGCACTTCATTGCGCATGAAATAGCTGTGCACTTTGCGCCGCAATGCTGCCAACGTGAACGTGTCGTAACGCAGCAGCCTCGTTTTGGCGGTCATGCGCTTCCCAGCTTCACCTGAGAAATCCAGTTTCTTACGCTTTGGAGAGGAGAGTGGGGCCCGCAGAGCAGCATCCTTGATTCGAGTTACCGTTCTTAACTCACTCCGGTGAGCTCGGCGACAGTCCGGCACACAGATTTCGTCGACAGCTCTGGCTGACGTCGCCTTACTCCAGCGTAGACATTCCAGATAACCTGCTTGGTTTGTTTGGAGACCCACTTCTTGTCACACTTAGAGTATAGCCTCCTCGGAGAACGAAAAGGAGAGTTTGCGGCCACACACGGTACCGCCGGCATCGGGGACGCCATGTTTACTGCGAGAGCAAGCAGCAGGCGTGCGGAAAACGTGGTGCCGTCCAAGAAATAAAATAGCCAAAAAAATAAGGCGCACGATAACTTTTTTCCATAAACAGCTTCCCATACTTGTTATATATTTATAATTAAGAAAGTTTTATTTATTCGGGCCAAGTAACTCTTAGAATTAGAAAATACGTACTATTTACTGGCGCGCGCGCATACAGGCGGTTCGGCTCTGTAGTTTCCACAGTGCTGTCAAGGAAAGCTGTCGCCGAGTATAGCACCAAAAATGTCCAACATGTATTTCATTCGGAGGTTTAGGTTTCCCCCACAGGGGCCTCCCGCATTAAAGTTTCGCTTCAGAAGGCCACTTCTGATTGCCGTGAAGACGTGAAACTTAGCTGTCCGTACCATTAGGAGAAATTCCCTTGAATTTATTGACCAATTTCTGCGATGAGCAGCTTCCTGATTGTACGAACAGAGAAGTTGACACATCCTACTGAGCTTCTGTTGCATCGATAATTACACGTGCTTTGGGTTACGTCTGCTTGAACACTTAGGCATGCTGATATCCGCGATGTCTCATGCTCGCCGCCTTTGGTGAAATGTCTATCAAATTTTCATTTTGATAATTACCCAGGTAGTAAGCGTTTTCTAGCTACTGCTTCAAAAAATGTAAAAAAAATCCCGACATACATTTGCATCTGGAAAAGACTTACAGGTTTTTAGCGACAGGTAGTGCTGGCCGATCCTTACTTCGTTATTGGATGCACCCGGCCTCATACTCCCAATTTTAGGAGCCGCGAGCTTTCGCAATGTCTCGAAGCGACCGTAATTTGGCAGCCACATGTACAACTGAATTATACTGTCATCGGCTTTGAAAAATACTCTCATCGGCTCATGGCGCTTGTGTGAATATGCCTTAAGATAAGTTTGTCGGAACATTTACGAAGCGCGGGTACGATACCACCCAGGCACCGGAGAAATCTTAAACAATTTCTTGCCATTGAAAACAGACATACCAAGTGACACATAGTCACCCAAGTTGGCGTCAAAGTGGTTCATTGTAGAACGGCACATACCTAGGGAACAACCCAAGTGACCCAAGTTGGCGGAAATTTGTTAGAGGCACAGATAGATAGCTAGATAGATCGCTGAGCGTGAGCGACAACCGTTAACACTTGTCAGGCGTATAAATGCGGTTACCGCATAAAAATAAACGAGCATGCGTGTCAATTGTACTACTACGCTTCCTAAGTATTGCATTTTAGGGGCGAAGCTCCTTATAGCGGCACCCGTTCGTCCCCGTCGTAGTAGGTAGCCACGTCTAGTTTTATGAATTGCTCAATAGATGGCGTTGTGTGTCCCTATATGTATGTATACCCATATATACATATATATGTATATGTATGGTATAACCGGAAGCCGACTTCCGCTTCCGGTTCCACTTCCGGTTCCGCTTCCGGTTCCGGAAGCCAGCTTCCGGCTTCCGGAGAACGCATGGACACACGCACCACGATGACAATACCCAACATTAACGAAAGATTGCGCGTTTCTAACGCGTTTGTGCTAGCGCGTTACGTGACCACTTCGCCATCACAGGTTGGCTATTCCGGATTCGCATAAAAAATTGCCGGGCCATGGTAGGGAATGCAGTTTTTGTCCTGAGTAGTTAAGAAATAGATATGTGCGATGCAGATTTGCTGTCTTCTAAATGTTACCACTGTCATGCGGGAAAGTTTATTTGGGCTAAACTCGTCGATATGTGAATATCAGATAAACGGAGCACTTGTCATCATTAAAATGTACGGGGGGTTTGCACTTGCAGGTTCACTGTAGAGAGTGTGGGTGCCGACGGGTAGAATAAAATACAGATTGTTTTTTCTGGATAAAGATCAAACTACAAGTAACTTATGGAAAACTATCATATCGATAGGGAAGGGGAAAGATGTATTAGTAAGCCGTCTGTCGCTCTTAGTAATAAAGAATGAAGGTTTTTGCAAATCAGTATTTCACGGTAGCTTGAGTTTGACAAAGATAGTCTTCTGTTGGGTTTCTATTTGTTTTTGTTGTTTTTATTTGTTTTGGTGACACTATCGCTTATGCCTCATGGGGTTCGACACGTCACCCGCATGGTTACTGCTGTGCATGTTAATATCGCTTTTTGTCGTCCTGTCGGCCATGGTGTAAAATGAGAATTTTCCTTTTAATAAAATTTAGTTGTCAGTCAGCGCCAGCGTCGTGTTCTTCCTTGTTTCCTTGTCTACCCAGCGCTGTTTTTTCCAAATATGGTGCACTATAAAGTAAAATGATTCCAAACTGTTTTGATTCCAAATTCTGCAATCAGCCTCCGCGATTGGTCAAAACATTTTTGGGCCACTTCCGACTTCGCCTGTCTGCCAGGCGACGTCACGAAAACCGCGATTGCTCCCCATCTGTTATAACGTGTACACACTGATTACGCATCATTAAACTGCACAAAAGAAAAATAATCAGTCCTGATTCGACGCCTTTTCACTATTAGCCCTCTGCTATTAGTCAAATGTATTCTGGCTACTCCCACTTCGCCTTTCTGTACCGCAACCTCGCAAAACCGCGAAAACTCACCACATCAAAGTGACGTGTACGCGAAAAAATGCATTATTATGCGGAACAAACTGAAAAATTTTCTGCATAGCCACAGACTGCCCCGTTCCGCAAGGAATAGAAGATGGCAGCCCGCCGATCGCTCAGGCCCTCGCTACTCGCACCTGCCTGTGAGCATGTATTTATTTGCGCATGATAATTAAACCTTTTTTTTTTGCGTGGCAGTAAAACGTTATCGAGCCCTTTCGGCATGCATACGACATCGCTGTGCCAACTCTTTCTTGCGGAGGATCTGTTTTAGCGGCATTCTTATCCTTCCGTTGGACGTCGGTGCAATTTTTGACCAGCCACCGCAAGCTAAGTAAGGCGAAGCGGACCAATCGGAGAAGCCGGCACCACCCTATTCATGCGGTTATCTATTTTCACTGTGCTGGCTCGGCCCCATTAAAACCCTCTCCACTAGAGCGTGCTCCTCGCCTGTTGTGAGCCAAATGGATAAGAAAAACCGCTGAGTGTAGACAATGTTATTGGTTTTGAAAGCCAACAGAGGTGATCTCCTATAAACGAGGACAGTGTTTGATTGGGTTGTGCAGACAACTGCGGGTCACCGTCTGATGCGTCGGTGGTTACGTAAATTTGACGTCAGGAGTGTGAAATCAAAAGAGTTTGGAAACATTTTACGTTATTGCACCCATGACTTCCCACCAATTCGCCCAAGTTTCTCTTCTAGTACAATCATTAATCTTCCTCGTGTCCATGCCTAACCTAAACGGCCCATCCTTCTTACGTACTATTATAGGTGGACTTTCCCAGTCTGTGGGCTCTGCCACCTTTGCAATGATCCCGCCTTCCTCCATCTGCTGCAGCTCCTCACGCAGTGGCTCCTGAAGGGCTAGCGGTGCCCGTCGCGATGATTGCACAACCGGCACGGCATTATCGCGGAGAACTATGTGTTAGCAACGCTCCATGCAACCTGACGGGGTTCACACCCCCCCCCTCCTAAATTTTTTCCGCAACGCACCCCCCCCCCCCCCCCCACTTACCCACTGTGATGAATTTGGTTCGAGTCTTATTTAAGCGGCCGAGGTGTTGCCTCTGGGCAAAAAGAAACAAAGCCAGCTGCAAATTACAAACACAACAACTACACTTTATATCAACAACAACACCATCAATCAATACAGAGCAGGGACAGGATATTAATTCACTGAATCTCAACGTCAGTTGGCTGATGCTATGGTAACCAACTTAAAGTGCAACCCTGTGCACGCATCAAACAGCGCGAGGTTCAACACAACGCTCTCAAACTGAACGCGCTGAACGCGAAGGCTATACAAAGTCCGGGTTCTACTTACACAAGTCGTGAAAGAAAGTTCACCGGTGTTAAGTTCCTGCTCGAAATGGTCTGGCTGAAGAAGGAATAGGAGCGACACTCACAGACGCTCGAGGACCGCCGAGCCGTGCAGCTGTCCGGTCGTCGCAACGCCGCGCCGTATCCGCAAACCAGCAGACGCCACAGGTCGCCGGGAAAACACTTTGCGTCTGGGTGGAGGCCTCTGTGAGCCCGGGTCCAGGAGCCCGTCAAGCCCGTACCTCCGCACCCCAGCAGCCTTCCTAGAACGGTCCCTGTTTAAGTCGCGCCCGGTAGACACCAGGCCATCGGGGAAACATCGATGTGGTTGGGTGAAGGGCTTGTACGCTCGGGTCCCTCTGGCCCTACGCGCGTACATCTCCGCACCCCAGCAGCCATTCTAGAACCGCGCTGACGTGCTTGCTTGCTTGCTTGCTTGCCTTCAAAAGTGCCTCGTACCCACTATGGTGGATTGGCCAAGAATCGGGTGATTGAAGGAAAGCAATTATCGTGTCTTGCGGACTTCTTCAGATTCTTTTTTTTTTCTTGCGACGCTCGGCGCGCTCGCGCCAAAGCCGCGTGGCACGTCGCCGCCGTCGTCTTCATTGCACACAAAGCTCGCGCGGCGCCGTAAATTCGCTACTCCTTGATGCTATGTCGATGACCACTAAGCGCACATCATGACACCCACCCTTTGTTCTCGTCGCTTCGCACTGACATAATTCAAGAAACCGGTGCTACTATCACAATTTCATTCCTGGGCGCTTCAGTTTGGATTGGTAATTTACAGCGAATCATGTCTGCAGATGGAAAAAAAACTGTCACGGTGTTTGTCAAGGCTTTGACACTCTGTGAGGTTTTGGGCGAGGATGTGGCGGCCGCATTCTGAAGCAACAAATGCGCAACAAATGAAGCAGCAAATGCGGCAGCCGCATTTTAGATGAAGGCGAAAATGCTCGAGGCCCGTTTAGATTTAGGTGCACGTTAAAGAACCCACGTGGTCGAAATTTCCGGTATACATTTCCGCCACTTCCCTTCAGGTGTCGGTTAGGCCGCGCTCGCGCAGGTAGTCTGCGCGCGAAACGTCTCGTGTTTGCGAGTGCGCCCCTACGGAAGGCTAGTAGTTACTGTTGTGTTTTTGTATCCCAAACCAGCAATTACGGAAGGCTGGTAGTTGCTGTTGTGTACACACGAAGGGGCTGATGCCAGCAGTGAAATTCTACCGACTCACATCAGAATGCACGAAACAGACAGCCGACAAGCATGGATTACTGCTGTGCGCAGTACAGCGTAAGTAAACTCTTGTTGCAGGCGCCGATAGTTCTCGTCGGAGTTCACGCGTCCTGAGAAATTGATTATGTGCACTATACACTGAACACGACCGGAGTTAATTCCTGCATCACTAGTATACCAATCAGTCGAGATTCTGTGAGGTACAAGTTCGCTTCCTGTTTGCACCGGCGTAAGAGAAGCAGAAATGAGTTGCACGCACTACTTAAAATGCGTACACATGCCATACCTATGCTGTACGGTGAAATATTCTCTACAATTGTCAATCTGTTGACGTAAGGGCAAATGACGGCTGCACGCTCGCACACAGCGGAAGACACACCGCCTCATGCACTAACCGCAGGAAATGCAACTCTCTCGTATGAGGGAGCAGGGCGACGAAAGCTTTGAAAAAAAAAGCAATACGCGTTTTTGCGCGTATTTCAGTTTTCTAGCGCAAAGAAGCAGCGAACAAGCTATTCCTATGGGAGTAGGTATAGCCTGGTCACACCTGCATTTTCACGTGTATAGCCGTCCTTGACTTGTGAAACGCACTTCGCCCCGACGAGGACGACGACATCTACGCTTAACGGAGATTAACAATTAATGTCTTCTCCGATCGGGCGGGTGGTCTCAATGATGCGTTTTCGAAGACTGGTCCATTCAGTGGCGCGATGAGAGACCGTAGCTCCAAACACCCACTGTACCTGTCGTACTTTCTGTATTTTCCTGAGCTTACTTTACTTTTTGGGGCGAAGCTCCTTAGGGTGTGGGTCTGTCCTTCCTCTGTAGTAGTAGTAGTAGTCGTCGTAGTAGGTAGCCACGTCTACTTTTATGAGAAAAAAAATTCCGAGAGTTGTGGCCGTAGCGGAATCGAACCAGGGACCCCTCGCTTCTGAACGCGTGGCGCTAACCACTACGCCACGAAGCGCACATGGACAGACGCACCACGATGGCAATAAATACCCAACATTCACGAAAGACTGCGCGTTTCTAACGCGTTTGTGCTAGCGCGTTACGGCCCGTGCAAGAAGCTGGTGTAAGACGCTGTGGCCTCTCCGCCTTACCCCCGTATTCATAAACGCTGATGGCGTCGGCAAACGCGGTGCACGTTCCGGCATGTGTAAACGCGGCTGCGTAAGACGCTGTGGCCTCTTCCCCTTAGAGTACTACACGTTTCTAGCGCGTTTGTGCTAGCGTCCCCTTAAGCGGGAGATGGTGCAATTATAATGAAGGGCGCTGTTATAAAATAGGAGTGACATCACATATGGCGCGTGTCATTGGTGGAAGTCAATCGTTCGATTTAGTGCGGCGAGACTGGGCGAATTACATGGAATATTCACGGTTTACCGATGATTCCCTCCGGAGCTTCGCCCACTCATCATCATTCACCCCATGGATATGCGGTGTTTTTTTTTTCCGTAATGCCTGCACAAGCGCACGCACACGCGAAGGGGGGGGGGGGGGGGGGGGTCCCATGGCTTTGATATACATGTATAGAGTCTGCTTAAACTGCCGCTATTTAATATCGATCACGTCACGTAGAGGATAGCAGACACTTGCCCCCCCCCCCCCCCCCCCCCGTTCGGACCGGTGAACCCCCTCCCCCCCCCCCCTCGAAAAAAATTTCTGTCTACGCCCCTGCTTCAGACTACGTCCTATCCCAACCTGGCCCTTTTTCATTCGATCACTCCAGAGGCTTTTAGCTCTACTTCCCCGACTGTGGCAATCTAGTACATATGCTCTGGCGATGCCGCTCGTTACAGGGACCCAATTGCATCACGGAAGAATGGAGCTCTGCCATCCAGAGCTCAGAACTTTCAGGACAAACTTGTACTGTCCAAAGAACCCACGATGCGGCGGTTAGGCTCGGCCTATCCGTCCCCACGTGGCTGCGGCCCGCAGCTCTGCCCTAAGGCAGGGCTTCTCAGGAACTTGTCATTTAAGTTCTTTGTCAGTCTCTCTGTCATTCTTGGCGATAGCTGTGACGGACACTGGCGGTGGCGGCGGCGGACACCACCGCCAACCGACACGGCTATAGGAATGAGCTCGTAACAGCTTCCGCTGTAACAAATACTATCTAATTTACGAATATAAACTTACAATGAACAGAACAATGTCAAGCAATAGAGTTACGAAAGATTAACTAGCTATTCAACAAATATAGAAGCAAATGGTAAACATCGTTGCAACTTCCTCCACGTAAGTGCAGCGGAGGAGACTGTGCACGCACGGAGCAAATAGGTGCATCGCATCCGCCTCCCCTTCCCCCTCCCCTTTATTATTATTATTTTTATTGCCTTGTTGGTTCCCTGGAAGAACTGAGAGTGACATCTGTGCCAGCATTATTTACGGCGAATTCACAATGCTCGCCGGTTTTCTTCAATACTCACTCAACCTTCCTTGTTTGTCATACCAAGAGAACTGGAACATCGGGAAGGACTTCATGAGTTTGTAACGTGCCGTACACTGGAACTCTTAATGGGGAGAGGCGGGAGGGGGTCAGTACATCCAGACATCTCGCAGAGGATCCGCGCATGGTTCCAACACCTTCCAGCCATCGTTGTCATGCTGTTGCCGTCATTGCCTCATCATCATTTCACCACGCTCATGATACTGACATATATATTTCGTTGGTTTTTATTCTTCTCTTGTTGTCTTATCTTTTCTGCTCTTACCCCATTCCGCTGTGCAGAGTAGCCAACCGAACACTTAAGCTGGTTAACCTCTCTTGCTTTTCTTTCCCGCACCCTCGCTTCGTCGTAATGTCATCGTTATTCTTCCGATTTCAATCTGTCGCTGCCACTGCGTTGTCGTATCATCATCACGCCGCCATCTTCCAGCCATCACCATTGCCGCGTTGTCACAGAGTCGCCGTCATTTTGTCGTAGTGATTCTCAATTGTCGTCATGCCTTCGTCGTCACGCCGTCGTCGTCGTTGCAGCTTCGCACAACTGAGCACGATGACGTCATGAAGATGACGGTGTGACGATAGTTGCGCAGTAGTGCTGAACGGCGGTGAGAGTTGACGGAGTGATGCTGCCATGGCAGCTTGTGTGGGAGCCGTCACTAAAAGTTGGTTCAAAACGTAATTGTTAGTTATTATAAAATAAAACTTACCTTACGTATACTTCACTGTAAAATACAGTAACATTTTTGCGAGGTGTTTTTTTTTTGCCAGTAATCTGTAATTGCTCCCTCTCTCATCGCATATTACCTCCTCCACGTTAGGGGTCACCTAGGAGATTCTACGGTTGCGGCAGTGAAAGGTGGTGGCGTTGTTCAGCAACGCTGCCTGCGTGGGAGCCCCGAACCTACCGTATGAATCCTTGGTATGACCACGGAGTCGGTGATAACGCTGTGGCGGCGACGGGTGTTGAATAGTCTTAAGAACTGGTAACAAACAGGTCCGTAGTACTTGTCAAGCGTGTGAGAAGCCGCTTATAAAGATTCGCTTTCATGTATCAGTTGTTCTCATTTGCAAACATCTGCGACATATTTTTGTCTAATCATTTCTGCGTTCGGGGGCTCCACACTATTCTGGTTCACCAGCTTCCATAGCGGAAACACGGTTGAATGGAAGCACGGGTATAACTAACTCATTGCATATTGACCCTCCTCAGGATGCTCAAGAATGACAAATCACACACGGAAAGAAATGCTTTCTTCGAAACATTGTGTATTAGCAGAATTCCGTATTGCAGTGCAATTGTTACACGAACTAGTACGAGCGCGGAAATTTCCATGGAGCCAAATGCTTCCTGACCGCTAATATTCGAGAACTTCAAAAGCCACTGAACTTGCTCTAGGTAGTCTGCCAATTTCGTCGTCATATCTAATTTGCATTACAAACAAAGTTAACATAGAAATCTGCAGAAATTAATTTTAAAGATTCCTTCATATCCTTTAGAATAACAACTGCTGAAGCCAGGCAAATATGCCTGAAAGTATAGGTTTTGAAATAAAACGTCTATCATTATGGTCAGCATAGGAGGTCACTTGCTGAAACAGCATGAAAAGAAGAAAAACACCGCATATCCACGGGGTGAATGATGATGAGTGGGCGAAGCTCCGGAGGGAATCATCGGTAAACCGTGAATCTTCCGTGTAATTCGCCCAGTCTCGCCGCACTAAATCGAACGATTGACTTCCATCAATGACACGCGTCATATGTGACGTCATTCCTATTTTATAACAGCGCCCTTCATTATAATTGCACCATCTCCCGCTTAAGGGGACGCTAGCACAAACGCGTTAGAAACGTGCAGTGCTGTCTAGTAAGGGGGAGAGGCCACAGCGTCTTACGCAGCCGTTTACACATGCCGGAACGTGCACCGCGTTTGCCGACGCCATCACATGACTGCTGAGAGAGTATAACCCCCGTATTCATAAACGCTCCTCGACTTGAACTTGACTTGCCACCGCCTTGGGCACCGCGTTCGAAAGGCGTTGAAGGCGGTGGCAAGTCAAGTTCAAGTCAAGTTCAAGTCAAGTTCAAGTCAAGTTCAAGTCGCCGTTCAGCACTACTGCGCAACTATCGTCACACCGTCATCTTCATGACGTCATCGTGCTCAGTTGTGCGAAGCTGCAATGACGACGACGGCGTGACGACGAAGGCATGACGACAATTGAGAATCACTACGACAAAATGACGGCGACTCTGTGACAACGCGGCAATGGTGATGGCTGGAAGATGGCGGCGTGATGATGATACGACAACGCAGTGGCAGCGACAGATTGAAATCGGAAGAATAACGATGACATTACGACGAAGCGAGGGTGCGGGAAAGAAAAACAAGAGAGGTTAACCAGCTTAAGTGTTCGGTTGGCTACTCTGCACAGGGGAATGGGGTAAGAGCAGAAAAGATAAGACAACAAGATAAGAATAAAAAACCAACGAAATATATATGTCAGTATCATGAGCGTGGTGAAATGATGATGAGGCAATGACGGCAACAGCATGACAATGATGGCTGGAAGGTGTTGGAACCATGCGCGGATCCTCTGCGAGATGTCTGGATGTACTGACCCCCTCCCCCCTCTCCCCATTTAGAGTTCCAGTGTACGGCACGTTACAAACTCATGAAGTCCTTCCCGGTGTTCCAGTTCTCTTGGTATGACAAACAAGGAAGGTTCAGTGAGTATTGAAGAAAACCGGCGAGCATGTGAATTCGCCGTAAATAATGCTGGCACAGATGTCCAACTCAGTTCTTCCAGGGAGCCAACAAGGCAATAAAAATAATAATAATAAAGGGCAGGGGGAAGGGGAGGCGGATGCGATGCACCTATCTGCTCCGTGCGTGCACAGTCTCCTCCGCTGCACTTACGTGGAGGAAGTCGCAACGGTGTTCACCATTTGCTTCTATATTTGTTGAATAGCTAGTTCATCTTTCGTAACTCTATTTGTTGACATTGTTCTGTTCATTGTAAGTTTATATTCGTAAAATAGATAGTATTTGTTAGAGCGGAAGCTGTTACGAGCTCATTCCTATAGCCGTGTCGGTTGGCGGTGGTGTCCGCCGCCGCCGCCGCCAGTGTCCGTCACAGCTATCGCCAAGAATGACAGAGAAACTGACAAAGAACTTAAATGACAAGTTCCTGAGAAGCCCTGCCTTAGGGCAGAGCTGCGGGCCGCAGCCACGTGGGGACGGATAGGCCGAGCCTAACCGCCGCATCGTTGGTTCTTTGGTCAGTACAAGTTTGTCCTGAAAGTTCTGAGCTCTGGATGGCAGAGCTCCATGCTTCCGTGATGCGATTGGGTCCCTGTAACGAGTGGCATCGCCAGAGCATATGTACTAGATTGCCACAGTCGGGGAAGTAGAGCTAAAAGCCTCTGGAGTGATCGAATGAAAAAGGGCCAGGTTGGGATAGGACGTAGTCTGGAGCAGGGGCGTAGACAGAAATGTTTTTCGAGGGGGGGGGGGGGAGGGGGTTCACCGGTCCGAACGGGGGGGGGGGGGGGTCAAGTGTCTGCTTTCCTCTACGTGACGTGATCGATAATAAATATCGGCAGTTTAAGCAGACTCTATACATGTATATCAAAGCCATGGGACCCCCCCCCCCCCCCTTTCGCGTGTGCGTGCGCTTGTGCAGACATTAAGGAAAAAGTAAAGGAAGCTCAGGAAAATACAGTAAGTACGACAGGTACAGTGGGTGTTTGGAGCAACGGTCTCTCATTGCGCCACTGAATGGACCAGTCTTCGAAAACGCATCATTGAGACCACCCGCCCGATCGGAGAAGACATTAATTGTTAATCTCCGTTAAGCGTAGATGTCGTCGTCCTCGTCGGGGCAAAGTGCGTTTCACAAGTCAAGGACGGCTATACACGTGAAAATGCAGGTGTGACCAGGCTATACCTACTCCCATAGGAATAGCTTGTTCGCTGCGTCTTTGCGCTAGAAAACTGAAATACCCGCAAAAACGCGTAATGCTTTTTTCTTTCAAAGCTTTCGTCGCCCTGCTCCCTCATACGAGAGAGTTGCATTTCCTGCGGCTAGTGCATGAGGCGCTGTGTCTTCCGCTGTGTGCGAGCGTGCAGCCGTCATTTGCCCTTACGTCAACAGATTGAGAATTGTAGAGAATATTTCAGCGTACAGCATAGGTATGGCATGTCTACGCATTTTAAGTAGTGCGTGCAACTCATTTCTGCTTCACTTACGCCGGTGCAAACAGGAAGCGACCTTGTACCTCACAGAATCTCGACTGATTGGTATACTAGTGATGCAGGAATTAACTCCGGTCGTGTTCAGTGCATAGTGCACATAATCAATTTCTCAGGACGCGTGAACTCCGACGAGAACTATCGGCGCCTGCAACAAGAGTTTACTTACGCTGTACTGCGCACAGCAGTAATCCATGCTTGTCGGCTGTCTGTTTCGTGCATTCTGTTGTGAGTCGGTAGAATTTCACTGCTGGCATCAACCCCTTCGTGTGTGCATTGTTGGTTTGGGATTCCACAACACAACAGCAACTACCAGCCTTCCGTAATTGCTGGTTTGGGATACAAAAACACAACAGTAACTACTAGCCTTCCGTAGGGGCGCACTCGCAAACACGAGACGTTTCGCGCGCAGACTACCTGCGCGAGCGCGGCCTAACCGACGCCTGAAGGGAAGTGGCGGAAATGTATACCGGAAATTTCGACCACGTGGGTTCTTTAACGTGCACCTAAATCTAAACGGGCCTCGAGCATTTTCGCCTTCATCTAAAATGCGGCTGCCGCATTTGCTGCTTCATTTGTTGCGCATTTGTTGCTTCAGAATGCGGCCGCCACATCCTCGCCCAAAACCTCACAGAGTGTCAAAGCCTTGACAAACACCGTGACAGTTTTTTCCATATGCAGACATGATTCGCTGTAAATTACCAACCCAAACTGAAGCGCCCAGGAATGAAATTGTGATAGTAGCACCGGTTTCTTGAATTATGTCAGTGCGAAGCGACGAGAACAAAGGGTGGGTGTCATGATGTGCGCTTAGTGGTCATCGACATAGCATCAAGGAGTTGCGAATTTACGGCGCCGCGCGAGCTTTGTGTGCAATGAAGACGACGGCGACGACGTGCCACGCGGCTTTGGCGCGAGCGCGCCGAGCGTCGCAAGAAAAAAAAAGGAATCTGAAGAAGAAGAAGTCCGCAAGACACGATAATTGCTTTCCTTCAATCACCCGATTCTTGGCCAGTCCACCATAGTGGGTACGAGGCACTTTTGAAGGCAAGCAAGCAAGCAAGCAAGCACGTCAGCGCGGTTCGAGAATGGCTGCTGGGGTGCGGAGATGTACGCGCGTAGGGCCAGAGGGACCCGAGCGTACAAGCCCTTCACCCAACCGCATCGATGTTTCCCCGATGGCCTGGTGTCTACCGGGCACGACTTAAACAGGGACCGTTCGAGGAAGGCTGCTGGGGTGCGGAGGGTACGGGCTTGACGGGCTCCTGGACCCGGGCTCACAGAGGCCTCCACCCAGACGCAAAGTGTTTTCCCGGCGACCTGTGGCGTCTCCTGGTTTGCGGATACGGCGCGGCGTTGCGACGACCGGACAGCTGCACGGCTCGGCGGTCCTCGAGCGTCTGTGAGTGTCGCTCCTATTCCTTCTTCAGCCAGACCATTTCGAGCAGGAACTTAACACCGGTGAACTTTCTTTCACGACTTGAGTAAGTAGAACCCGGACTTTGTATAGCCTTCGCGTTCAGCGCGTTCAGTTTGAGAGCGTTGTGTTGAACCTCGCGCTGTTTGATGCGTGCACAGGGTTGCACTTTAAGTTGGTTACCATAGCATCAGCCAACTGACGTTGAGATTCAGTGAATTAATATCCTGTCCCTGCTCTGTATTGATGGATGTTGTTGTTATTGATATAAAGTGTAGTTGTTGTGTTTGTAATTTGCAGCTGGCTTTGTTTCTTTTTGCCCTGAGGCAACACCTCGGCCGCTTAAATAAGACTCGAACCAAATTCATCACAGTGGGTAAGTGGGGGGGGGGGGGGGTGCGTTGCGCAAAAAATTTAGGAGGGGGGGGGGGTGTGAACCCCGTGAGGTTGCATGGAGCGTTGCTAACACATAGTTCTCCGCGATAATGCCGTGCCGGTTGTGCAATCATCGCGACGGGCACCGCTAGCCCTTCGGGAGCCACTGCGTGAGGATCTGCAGCACATGGAAGGCGGGATCATTGCAAAGGTGGCAGAGCCCACAGACTGGGAAAGTCCACCTATAATAGTACGTAAGAAGGATGGGCCGTTTAGGTTAGGCATGGACACGAGGAAGATTAATGATTGTACTAGAAGAGAAACTTGGGCGAATTGGTGGGAAGTCATGGGTGCAATAACGTAAAATGTTTCCAAACTCTTTTGATTTCACACTCCTGACGTCAAATTTACGTAACCACCGACGCATCAGACGGTGACCTGCAGTTGTCTGCACAACCCAATCAAACACTGTCCTCGTTTTTAGGAGATCACCTCTGTTGGCTTTCAAAACCAATAACATTGTCTACACTCAGCGGTTTTTCTTATCCACTTGGCTCACAACAGGCGAGGAGCACGCTCTAGTGGAGAGGGTTTTAATGGGGCCGAGCCAGCACAGTGAAAATAGATAACCGCATGAAGAGGGTGGTGCCGGCTTCTCCGATTGCTCCGCTTCGCCTTACTTAGCTTGCGGCGGCTGGTCAAAAATTGCACCGACGTCCAATGGAAGGATAAGAATGCCGCTAAAACAGATCCTCCGCAAGAAAGAGTTGGCACAGCGATGTCGTATGCATGCCGAAAGTGCTCGATAACGTTTTACTGCCACGCAAAAAAAGGATTAATTATCATGCGCAAATAAATACATGCTCACAGGCAGGTGCGAGTAGCGAGGGCCTGAGCGATCGGCTGGCTGCCATCTTCTATTCCTTGCGGAACGGGGCAGTCTGTGGCTATGCAGAAAATTGTTCAGTTTTGTTCCGCATAATAATGCATTTTTTCGCGTACATGTCACTTTGATGTGGTGAGTTTTCGCGGTTTTGCGAGGTTGCGGTACAGAAAGGCGAAGTGGGAGTAGCCAGAATACATTTGACTAATAGCAGAGGGCTAATAGTGAAAAGGCGTCGAATCAGGACTGATTATTTTTCTTTTGTGCAGTTTAATGATGCGTAATCAGTGTGTACACGTTATAACAGATGGGGAGCTATCGCGGTTTTCGTGACGTCGCCTGGCAGACAGGCGTAGTCGGAAGTGGCCCAAAAATGTTTTGACCAATCGCGGAGGCTGATTGCAGAATTTGCAATCAAAACAGTTTGGAATCATTTTACTTTATAGCGCACCATATTTGGAAAAATGAACAGCGCTGGGTAGACAAGGAAACAAGGAAGAACACGACGCTGGCGCTGACTGACAACTAAATTTTATTAAAAGGAAAATTCTCATTTTACACCATGGCCGACAGGACGACAAAAAGCGATATTAACATGCACAGCAGTAACCATTCGGTTAACGCGTCGAACCCCATGAGGCATAAGCGATAGTGTCACCAAAACAAATAAAAACAACAAAAACAAATAGAAACCCAACAGAAGACTATCTTTGTCAAACTCAAGCTAGCGTGAAATACTGATTTGCAAAAATCTTTATTCTTTATTATTAAGAGCGACAGACGGCTTACTAATACATCTTTCCCCTTCCCTATCGATATGATAGTTTTCCATAAGTTCCCTTGTAGTTTGATCTTTATCCAGAAAAACCAATCTGTATTTTATTCTACCCGTCGGCACCCACACTCTCTACAGTGAACCTGCAAGTGCCAACCCCCCGTACATTTTAATGATGACAAGTGCTCCGTTTATCTGATATTCACATATCGACGAGTTTAGCCCAAATAAACTTTCCCGCATGACAGTGGTAACATTTAGAAGACAGCAAATCTGCATCGCACATATCTATTTCTTAACTACTCAGGACAAAAACTGCATTCCCTACCATGGCCCGGCAATTTTTTATGCGAATCCGGAATAGCCAACCTGTGATGGCGAAGTGGTCACATTACGTAGAAAGACTCAGAATGGACGCTGGGTTGCCTTCCGGTGCAACAGGTGCCGAAAGCAATTGTCGCAGTTACACGCTACGGCTGCTGCAGTGCACGGGCAAGAGAGGCGAAGGATGTTACTTCGCCAACACGAACTGTCTTGGACGATCGAACGTCCACTTCTTCATGCGGGGATTTGGCTCGGGTATTGCGTGAGCAAAAGCGTAGACGTGTGGTTGTTGAAGGAGATTCACGGCGACTTGTTTCCTCTGTCGGAGCCCGCCATCGCCGACTGGAGGAACTACGCCCGTGAGGTCGTGAGGGACGAGCTGTAGGCGCGATCTCCACTCGGCGGCCGCGGTGAGATAGTGTAAATTGACGAGTGCCTTTTTCCCAGCAAGCGAAAGTACAATCGAAGCCGCCTGAAGACACGCTACAACGTTCCGCGGAGCCACCAAAATTACTATGGTGTTGCATATCGTGGACCATGGGTCTTCGGCATAGTCTGGGTGACCGCAGGGGAGTTGCGACTTTTCACAATCCACCGACGAGATGCGGCGACGCTAGGCCCCCTAATTGCAGCAAATGTTTCATCATCATCATCATCATCATCAGCCTATATTTATGTGCACTGCAGGATGAAGGCCTCTCCCTGCGCTCTCCAATCACCCCTGCCTTGCGCTAGCCTATTCCAACTTGCGCCTGTGAATTTCCTAACTTCATCATTCCACCGGGTTTTCTGCCGTCCTCGACTGCGCTTCCCTTCTCTTGGAATCCATTCTGTAACCGTAATCGTCCACCGGTTATCCATCCTATGCATTACATGGCCTGCCCAGCTCCATTTCTTCCGCCTAATTTCAGCTAGAATAGCGTCTATCCCCGTTTGTTCTCTGATCCACACTGCTCTCTTCCTGTCTCTTAACGTTACTCCTAAGATTTTTCGTTCCATCGCTCTTTGTGCAGTCCTTAACTTCTTCTGGAACTTCTTTGTTAACTTCCAAGTTTCTGCCCGATATGTTACCACAGGTAGAATGCAATGATTGTACACTTTCCTTTTCAATGACAGTGGTAAGCTCCCAGTCAGGATTTGACAATGACGGCCATATGCACTTCAATCCAATTTTATTCTTCTGTAAATTTCTTTCTCATGATCAGGGTCCCCTGTGGGTAATTGACCTAGATAAACGTACTCCTTTACAGACTCTAGAGGCTGACTGGCGATCATGAATTCTTGTTCCCTTGCCAGGCTATTCAACATTATCTTTGTCGTCTGCATATTCATCTTCAGCCCAATTCTTACACTTTATCGAATAAGGTACTCAATCATTTGTTGTAATTTGTCTCCATTGTTGCTGAATAGGACAATGTCATCTGCAAGTCGAAGGTTGCTGAGATATTCGCCGTTGATCCTCACTGCTAAGCCTTCCCAGTCTAAGAGCTTGAATACTTCTTCTAAGCATGCAGTGAATAGCATTGTAGAGATTGTGTCTCCTTGCCTGACCCCTTTCTTGATAGGTAACTTTCTACTTTTCTTGTGGAGAACCAAGGTAGCTGTGGAATCCTTGTAGATATTTGCTAAGATATTCACGTATGCCTCCTGTACTCTTTGATTACGCAATGCCTCTATGACTGCTGGTATCTCTACTGAATCAAATGCTTTTTCATAATCTATGAAGCCATTGTTGATTGTACTCCGCAGATTTCTCGATTACCTGATTGATGACATGGATATGATCCATCGTAGAATATCCCTTCCTGAAGCCAGCCTGTTCTCTTGGTTGGCTGAAGTCAAGTGTTGCCCTGATTCTATTGGAAGTTATCTTGGTGAATATTTTATATAATACTTAAAGCAAGCTAATGGGTCTGCAATTCTTCAACTCTAACATCTTATCTACGCCGATGACATCACCATCTGAGCGTACCGAGGCAGCGATGGTCAAGTGGAGTCAGCCCTCTAAACGGCGATTGACACGGTTGAAGCCTGTCTCCAAGGGACCGGACTGCGCTGTTCGCCGGCTAAATCGGAGCTTCTTCTCTTCAAGCCCATTCAGCGGAGACACCCTCCAAAACACCAATCTGAGCACTGACCCTGTGACTCTATCACCTTACGCCTTCAAGATGGCAGTCCTATACCACACGTCCCTAGTATCCGGGTCCTCGGTCTCACCATCTCTACCAACGGCTCCAATGCCTTGGCTCTCAACAAGATCTCAGCCCGATCTCAAAACACCCTACGGCTTCTTAAACGCATCTTCAACTGACGAGGTGGACTCAAAGAAGAAAGCCTTCTCCGCCTCGTGCAGTCCTTTGTCATATGCCACATCACCTACGTTGCTGCGTACCTCAACTGGTACCGGGCTTAGCAAAACAAGCTCGACACCCTCATACGAGGGGTTTACAAGCAAGCACTTGGCCTCCCGCATTACACCAGTACTGAACTCTTCAACCAACTAGGGAGTTCACAACGTCCTTGCCGAACTCATTGAAGCACAACAACGCTCTCAGCTTGAATGGATCACCCTTACTGAAACGGGACGCTTTATTCTGTCTACGCTTGGCTTTACTTACCATCAGCAACAGGCCCCCAAACAATCGAACCCGACTTACATCCGTAGCTGGATCCACACAGACCCTATTCCTAGAAATATGCACCCTGAATATAACAGGGCCCGGCGCCAAGCTCGGGCCGGAGCAATCATAAAAGCCTTTGCTCGTGTACCTGGCGTTACATTTGTTGATGCAGCCCAATATTCCCATGGCACACGATTTGTGGCCGTCGCCACACGTGATGGACTCCTACACCACGCCTGCAGCGTCACTAACCCCACTGCCGAAACGGCTGAAGAAGTGGCCATCGCCCTGGCCACTCTAGATCCCACCTGTCACACCATCGCGTGTGACTCTCGCTCAGCCGTCACTAACTTCAGCAAAGGCCATATTTCTCCTCAAGCTCTTCGTATCCTCCGCTAGGCACCACACTCTAAAGAAAGCATGATCTCTCTGACATGGATCCTGGCCCACGCGGGCACTGTCCACCCACACCTCCCCAACATCAACGAGGTCACCCACTCACCCATTGCGCGAGGACTAGTCAACCGCGCCGGAGACACTGGAGACGAGTTGGACACCAGGGACAATCTGACTACTTATAACGATCTCGTCAAGGCATTTTACCTTAGTCGCCGAACCTTCCCCCCACCTCACCCCAAGTTCGGCCGGGCGCAGGCTACCACCCTGCGTCTGCTACAAACAAATACGTACCCTCACCCGCCCGCCCCCACCTTATATTCCCTGAAGTTTACAATACCCCCAACTGCCGGTGCTGTGGCACTCACCCGGCTACACTTCCGCATATGCTGTGGGAGTGCCCAGCACAGTACACACCCACATTAACACCACGACCCTCTCGTCGAGGTTGCGTGAGGCTCTGCGGAGCTCCGCCCTCGACGACCAAACCTGGGTGACCCCGCACGCCGTGAGGCGGCGGCGAGGCAAGCCCTCGACGTCCCCTCATGGGAGGCTTGGGCCCGGCCATTTAAAGTGCTGGTTCTGCCAATAAAAGTTTATTCCTCCTCCTCCTTTAACGTCTACCTTCTTATGGATAAGTATAATGTTGGTGTTCTTCCAGCTCTCTGTTACACTTGAAGTTGTGAGGCATTGCGTATAGAGGGCAGCAAGCTTTTCAAGCATATCTCCTCCATACTTGATTAAATTTACTGTTATTCCATCTTCTCCGGCCGCTTTTCCCCTGTTCATGTCTTTCAAGGCCCTTCTAACCTCATCGCTAG
This sequence comes from Dermacentor silvarum, assembly GCF_013339745.2. Taxonomy (NCBI): domain Eukaryota; kingdom Metazoa; phylum Arthropoda; class Arachnida; order Ixodida; family Ixodidae; genus Dermacentor; species Dermacentor silvarum. The sequence goes on from NC_051157.2 coordinate 104,865,048, forward strand.
TTATAGAAGGAGCGTCTGTATCCGGTTCATCACTATTTCGAATGGAAGTAGCTTGGCTGTTTTGGGAACTGTAGAGCTCAGTATAGAATTCTTCCACTGCTTTTACAATGTCATCTAAATTGCTGATGATATTACCATGCTTATCTTTCAGCACATACATCTTGCCTTGTCCTATGCCAAGCTTTCTTCTTACTGATTTCATGCTTCGTCCATTTTTTCCGGCTTCCTCAATCTTTCCCGTGTTATAAATTCGGATGTCCCTTACGTTCTTCTTGTTGATCAGTTTCGACAGTTCAGCAAATTCTATGCGATCTCTTGAATTGGACACTTTCATGTTTTGACTTTTCTTTATTAGGTCCTTTGTTTCTTGGGAGAGGTTCCCTACTGGTTGCCTTGGTGCCTTACGTAACTCCCACTTCAATTGCTGCTTCTCGGATCATCCTAGTTACGGTCTCATTCATTACCTCTATGTTATCTTCATCTTCCTGTTCTAAAGCTGGATATTTGTTTGCGACCCAGAGATTCTTAGCACCCTCTGCCACGTCGCAGGTCTGACCACCGTCTTGGTCAGCTGCTCCGCAGCCACTGGGGACTGAGGGCCATGGGTTAATTGCCGGAGTCATGAGGGAGGTAGTGGCCGAATACTGCACCAGGGAGGCCAATTCCTGTTCTGGTGAGGGAGTGACTTTGATGAAGCTTAGTGGGCCTGCCTAGCTTGGTTCAACCGGAACTAGTATAGCCCCACTAGCTCTCAGCAATATGTTTTTTTTTTGCCGGTGTCAGGCACCAATCCATGCCTGAAAATCTTTAGCCGGGGACTATTACTCACAGTGACGAATGGGCCGCATACAGCTGTATCCCAAATTTAGTGGATGCCACTGGGGCGAGCCTCAATCTGCATTGGGAGACAGTCAACAAAAGCGTGAACCTTGTGGACCCCATCACGGGCGCTCACGCGCTAACAAAATAGAAAGGTATTGTCAAAACAAAAAGCAAAATGGGGCAGCTTTGCACTAGTGGTACAAAGTGTGAGCAAACAACGAAGCTGGTGGCCTTTCCCTAGCTTGAACTTGACTTTTTCTTAGCTGTAACTTGGCTTTTCTTATAGCTATAATTTGGCGTTGTCTTAGCTTCAACTTTTTTTTCTCCCTCTATGCATTAGCTGGTGAAACTAGGGAAGGGCCACCAGCTTCGCTGTTTGCTCAGACTTCGCACCACTAGTGTGAAGCTGCCACAATGTTCTTGTCGCGATGGGGTCACCCAAAGAAGACTCTCGTTTCATTAAAGTGTCTCAAAACCAGCTTTCGTCTCTTCTTTCATCGTCGTCCGTCAGGGCCACGTAGGGTAAATCTTCGTCCAGTGCGTCTTCGCCCCAGTAGACGTCGGCCTCTTTGTCAGCTGCGCCAGGCGGAACCTGTGGATCGTCAAAGGGTGCATCCCCAATTGAATCCATATCCCATTCATCTTTAGACACGTTCCAATCGCAAACTTCGTCGTACAACTAGGATTCTTACAAATCTTAAGCAAGACCGCCTTGTAATCGCTACGGTAGACTGCGAGTGGCATGCCAATCATTTGCACGCTAGCCGATTTTAAGTTGCCAAAGACCAAGTAGATGCACGTTCTCCGAACGGTAGTGGGCAAGGAGCTCCAACTATGCAAGTAGCACACCATGCCGAACGAGTTCAACTAGTCCTTTACTAGCCATTTTTCTTTTATAACGTTGACGTTTAAGTCTCCCGCGATCAAGACAGGTCCCTTGTAATATACGCCCCGAAGTTTAGTGTTGATCAACCGCTTAACCTCGTCCTGCGTTGCACTCGGTGAAATGTACAGGGTCGTCCATTCTTAGTACAAACACGGCGCACCGTGGCCGCGCTCCGTGGAGCGCCAGCGCACACGGCGTGGCCGCGCATCGAAGCTAAGCGGTGCAAGCGCACAGGGGCTTGGAGGTGGGGCTTCGTGTCATCTGCTAAAGTGAACGATTGCGCTATGCTTTAGCAGACAACAGACGGCACATACCCGGCTCACTCACGCACTTTACCAGATGACACGAAGCCCCGCCTCCAAGCCCTTGTGCGCCTGCGTCCCTTAGCTTCGATGCGAGGCCGCGCCGTGTGCGCTGGCGCTCCGCGGAGCGCGGCCACGCTGCGTAGTGTTCGTACTAAGAGTGGACGACCCTGTACATCACGAGCAACGTCACAGCGTCGTACAATCGGACCGCCAGTGCCTCGCGCATCTCAAAGCCACAGCCCGTCTGAATGTGATGCGGAGCACGCGCACGGCGTGATGACGTCATGGCTAGGCAGGAGAAGTGATGCGGCGGGCGCGATGACGTCATGGCTCGGCTGCACAGCTGTCGCGAGGCGTTGCTAGGCGACGCATGTGACGCAATCACTCGGCGAGGTTTTAAGTGCTAAGCACTTTAGGGGCCCGGGCTGTCAGCGTCTCATGTGATGTCACGTCGTCGTGGTCACGCGCAAAAACAAGATCTGCCGAAAACTCACGTCTCGTTCACTTGCTATACAGAATTGGCATGGAAATTTGCGACTGTATGGCTAACATGACTGATAGGTCATGACATCAATAACATCACATACCCGTCAGTTACATCATGATTAACGATAATGAAAAAACGTGTGGCGCATACCCGCATATCCAATGCGGGTATGAGCCAAGGATTTGCGCGAATTCGCAGTAACTTGTGAAAATCACTTTCGAAACGCCAACCAGCTACGAGCGCAGCGCAAGAGAGAGCGCCACCACCCACAAGCGCTCGATTTCTCCTCACTTGTGCATGAATAAAACAAGAATAACATAAGGGAAACACCGGCGCATCACTGCTTCGCTCTTCCCCAGGTTTCACGCTAGTGGAGCTGCATTAGCGCTGGATTTGAACTACACAGGAGAAAACTTCAGCAGGATTGCAGCTACATCAAGCACAGGATTTGAGAAGGGTTTGAACTACGCAAGTGCAGGAGTGTATTTTAAGTGCGAAGCACTCTATTGGCCCGGGCTATCGGCGTGTCACGTCGTCGTCACGCGCAAAAACACGGTCAAAACAAAATTGATCAAAACCGGTTCAAAATAAACTGACATGATTCACAATAATGTCAAAGATAGAAATAATCAAGCATTAAGGGCATTATTTAGTTGAAGCTCATGAAAATCGTAAGAATCTTGTCATGTGATCTCGTCGTCGTGGTCACGTGCAGCAAAGGCTTTGGCTCCAAGTGCATGTCGGTTTTGCTCCATGTGCGCTGCGGTTTCCCACCAGTTGTGCCTTAGCACAGGTGTCAAAACGGATGATGGGGTGCTTAACACAAGATAAACACACGATAAAACAAGATAAACACAAGGGATACACCAGCGAATTACTGCTTCGAACTTCCCCAGCTTTCACGTTGAGTGGAACTGCATTGCCGCAGAGTTTACCAAGGACACTGTCCGGGACCGGTACCAGATCATTTTATGATCGCCTGACATTGAGCGAGTGAGTGAAATAACTTTATTGGATGTCCAGCGAATGCGCGAACTCGTCGCGCACCCGAGAAGTCCCACGTCGGGACCGGCAGGTATAGCCCACCGGCCCGGCCGCGGGCACGCCGGACAGCCAGGATTTGCTTGTCTAGAGTAGGGCTACGCAGTAGCGAGTCCCACTCCTCCTTGCTGAACTTGGGGTATCTCGACCCGCGCTCCTAGAGTATGTGCGCTAGAGTGGAGGTCTGCCCACAGGTCGGGCAGGCGTCGTCGCGACATTCGTCGGCGGAAACGTGTAGAACGGCCAGACACGGATATGTGCCGGTCTGTAAAAGTCGAAGAGAGAAACCTTGCGCCCTCTTCAACTGAAGGTGAGGGGGTGGAATGACCCTTTAGGCATGTAGAAGAATTTCGTAACCATAGTGCGAGCAGCGGGAGCGTCCCTGTTGCCGTAGGGGGGGGGGAGGGGGGAGTCGGCGCTCCTTATAGAGGACGCGCGGTCGAGGAGGTCGCGCACAGCCTCGTGAGCAGACTCATTGAGGTTCGGGGGGAGCACCCTCGATCGACGTTACATGAGCGGGAAACCAGTAAATGGAATGATGCGTGAGAGAATCCGGAGTCGAGACGCTAAGAAGACGAGCAGCTTGCTCGGCGATGCGACCCTTCTGAAAAGCCTTAACTGCCGTTTTGGAATAGCTGTAGATCACGGACCTACGACCATCCAGCAGGGCGAGGGCGAGGGCGATGGCGACTTGTTCGGCGACTTCGGGGTCTGAAGTGCGAATCGAAGCGCCATTGGAAATCTTGCCGCTGAAGACAAAGGCATTCCCATCGCTCTACTCCGCGGCGTCGACGAAGCTTGCTCTGATGCCTTGTTGCTTGATCTGTTTGAGGATCGCCACAGCTCTCGCCTTGCATCTGCCCTCGTTGTGGACGGGATAGAAGTTTCGGGGCAGGGGGCTATTCTCGAATGCACCTAGCGATCGGGGTACTGACCCTCGAGGATCCCGCAGCGGGGTAAAAGCCCATCGGGGTAACCCAGCTCATCGAGGACGCGTTTACCTGCCGCTTAGGTGGTCATGCGAGTGATTTGCGCGCGTTCTTGGGCTTCGGCAACCTCCTCGGTGGTGTTGTGTACCCCCAGCTTGAGATTCTCGGTATGGGTCCTGATGCGTAGCCTAAGAGCCCTTTTGACTACTTTGCGGATGAGAGCGTTGAACTTGTCTCGCTCCGCTCTGAGCCAGTTGGGCATAGAAATCGTGTACGTGAAGTGGCATAATACGAAGGCGTTGACCAGGCTGAGGATACTGGCTTGCTTCATGCCTTGGTGTCTGTTTGCGATTTTGCAAACGAGGCGGAAAGCGTTGTCCGTCTTTGCAATGATCTTGCGGAAAGCCGTTTCGTTCCCTCCGTTGAATTCGACAAACCTGCCCAGGGCCCGAATAACGTCAACCCTGGGTATCACCCCTCCGTCACAAGTGCGAGGACTGATGCTGCTTTCGGAGACTGGCTTCTAATCTTTGGGTCTGCCTCCCTTCTCTTTTCTGTAAAGCAGAAGCTCCGACTTGGCGAGAAAGCACCGATGTCCGGTGGGGCGTCGATACTCCTCGATCACGTCGGCAGCCTCCTGCATGGCTTCTTCGACTCTGCCCTCGCAGCCCCCGGCGAACAATATGGTAATGTCGTCGGCGTAGATGGTGTGCTTGACGTCCTCAGGAGTGAGCCCTGAGGAGTGTCTCGTCCTCCGAGGGGCACATCTTCGGAGCGGAAGACTCAAATGCGAAGCTTGGCCTTCATGTCCGTCAGAAAGGAGCTGACGTAGCTGTGCAATGTGGAACCGAGATCCAGGTCCGAAATGGTCTTGACGATGAAGGTGTGGAGCACGTTGTCGAAAGGCTTCTCGAGGTTCAGACTGAGCACAGCCTTGACGTCTAAGGAACAGCCGTGCAAGATCTGATGCTTTATTAGTTTCATGGCACCCTGCGTCGAGAGTCCGGCGCGGAAGCCGATCATGTTGTACGTGTGAACCTCATTGTCTTCGAGGTACCGGTTGAGCCTGTTGAGGAAGACGCGCTCCATTACCTTGCCGACGCAGGACGTTAGGGAAATCGGCCTGAGGTTCTAGCTGTTCGGGGCCTTGGTGGGCTTGGGAATGAGCACCGTGCAGGCCGTCTTCCATTCTGCAGGAACAATGCCGCTCTTCCATGACTGGTTGATCTTGTCGGTCAGAAAGACGATTGACGGGTCGTCGACGTTTCTCAACATTCGGTTGGTGACTCCGTCCGGACGTGACACAAGCTTGCGGTTGTGCGCGAAGATGGCCTGTCTGAACTCGGCGACGGAGAAGTCTTCGTCCAGTTAGGGCGAATAGGTCCTCGGTAGTCCGGGAATTGTGTCGCCGGATCCCTTTCGCGACGGGCGGGCAAGTACTTGTGAATGAGTTTGGAGACTAGTACATCGACCCTGTGAGACCTCCTGGCTCCGTGAAGGGCCAGGGCCAACGTATGCTTCTGATTCGACTTGGATCTGCTTTCGTCGAGAAGCTGCTTCAGCATACCGTGCTCCTGTCCGTCAATGGATTCGCAGAGCTTGTCGAACTGCAGTTTAATAAAATCCTGTGCTTTTACATGCCAAAGTAATAATATCATTTTGAAGCGAGCCGTAGTGGGTGGACTTTTTAAAGCTTAAATTCATTAACGCGCACGCTACAAAAGTGTTTTCGCATTCCGCCCACATCAGAATGCGGCCACCGTGGCTCGGACCGAACTCGCGGCCTCGCACTTATCAGTGCAACGCCATAGCCTCTGAGCTACCATTGCGAGTGAACTGCAGTTTACTGAGATTCCTACAACATGAGCAGTCACTCGAAACCTGTATTGCTTAGTCAGGCAAAACGTCAGACGTGAACGAAGATCGTGGCTCTGACGATGAGCAGCTCTTCGATATCGAGCTTCAGGTGCGGATTCCTCAGATGGTGTAAAAGGAATCGAGAACTTCTTTTTTCGGTGCATGATCCTTGGAATAACCTCCGGCTTAAACAGCTTTGGTGTTAACAGTGAAGTGCCACCTCGTCAGCGGCGGGTACAGAGTAACTGACTCGCTGCAGGGGTCCCACCTAACATAGATGTGATTGTAGTCAATGAACGCCCACGTGCGCGGCAAAGGCTCTTTCCTGATTTTGTTAAAAGTCATGTCTCGCTTGGGCCTACAGAATATGAAGGTGCGTCACAAAGTGAAATACAAAAATTGGCCACCATACCGCCCTGCGAACGTGAATTTCGAGCGAAGCTATAGCAAATACCACAAACGGTCGAGCATTGTATTCACGCTGTTCTTCTGGTGTCCAATTTCCGTATTGTACCCATGCCAGCCTTAGAATGAACCAAATAAGTAGCTAGACAGGTCTCCCTTTTATATATGAAAGCGTGGTGACGTCACTAAGTATTATCTTTATATTGCATATATATATATATATATATATATATATCATATTTATTCGTGTAATGAACGAACTCGCGTAATAAACGCACCCACAAATTGGTCGCGAACAATCAGTTTTTTCCCCTCGCGTAATGAACGAACCCCCAACTTTGCTACTGTGCGGTACTACGATCGAACGGCCGTGCTTTTGTTTTTCGGAGATACTAGGTTCTTTTACTCTCGCTCGTGTGTTTAAAGCAAGCGCATTTAATCTCGATGCCCATTCATGACAAAGCCATGAACAGCGAACAGTGGCGGGAAGCAAGCGGTAAGAAAAATTGATGGTCACATTGTAAATTCTAAAGTGTTTTGGAGAAAGCCTGTGCCCATTCGAATTGAGCGAATGTGCGAAGAATCGAGTGAAGAATCGAGCGAAAGAATTCGAATCGAGCGAAGAATGAGCGAATGCGCCGCATGCGCATTCGCTCATTCTTCTTCTGGCGTTTTGTATCGGGTGAATCCACAGTCTTGGGGCGCTTCTCCGAACCGCTTGTCGTGGAATTATCACCCAGCCGCTTGGTGGAGCCATCCGACTAACTCGACTGCTGCAACGAGAGGTATGACGAAGGAGCGTTGCCGCGCGCGCCGCTGTGACATCAGGTGCTTGCTGAGAGAGTGTAAGGCGGAGAGGCCACAGCTGTGGCGGCGAAACTGTGGCTATGCGCTGCTGTGCCATCACGTGATTGCTGAGAGAATGTGAGGGGGAAAGGCCACAGCTGGCACCTTTCCAGAGCACGGACGGACGGACGGTCGGACCCCGCGAGTATGAGCCATTAGAGCTTTCGCCTTAAAGGGCTGCGCATTATCACGGTCGCTTGGGACCTGACGGAAACGGCGACCGCGATATCGCACAGCCTGTTCTTACCGCATGCTTGCCGCCAGTGCCGGCGCAAATGCAGCGCGCAGGCTCGAGAGAGGTAAAAAAACGTCAACTGGTTCTCCGCAACAGTACTTAACGTTGTTTACTGGTTCTACTCTGACTTAAATTTAGAGCATGCATGCGCGCGCGATGCGCGGCAGGTCGCGGCGCTTGAGAGAGTCCAAGTGAAGGAGCGGCAGCCGGCACATGGTCGGCGTAGTCCGTTGTTCTGACATGCCGATGAGCAAGACGGTCGAGCAAAGAGACGCACACAGCATGCTTGCCAAAAACAGTTGCCGAATAGGAGCGCTTGAGCATGATGCTTCCCATAACGGCAGACGGCGGGAAGCGGCGACGAGGACGAACTGTCGAGGAACCACAATGTGTACGAAGCGGCCAGTAGTGACCTGGATAACACGTCCGTTGGTTTCGATGCTTGCTGAAGGGCAATAAAATGCTGTTACGGTGTGAATATGGCATACGTCTATTGTTAATGCAAGGATAAGTTTTCTAATGCAGTGTTCAAGTAATTACGGTCCTAGTTTTCAATTATTGCCGTTTCGTGAAACAGCAAAAATTCATGAAATGAAGTCACGATCAAATTCATTATACACCGTAACTTTCATTCCATGAAAGTTACGGTGTATAATAAGCGCACCCCCGACTTTTCCTCGATTTCCTGGGAAAAGAAATGCGTTCATTAAGCGAGTATATATATATGCTGTGTGCCTGATTGCAACGGAAGAACTGTGGCAGTTTCTCCCAAAACGCGCAGCATCAATTGCGATAGCCAATTAGTAGAGAGCTATACAAAATAAGGTTAGTAGTTTTATCAGCTATATAACCTTGGACATGTAGCAGCACCCGCAACGCGCAGAACTGTTCTCGACGCCGTCGGCGTTTTGCCCGCGTTCGCACCAAACGCACGCAGCGTTGGTGACTGTTGCCGGTGCCTCTGGCGGCGGCTCGGAGGTTCTCGACAAGATCAGAACGGGACACTCGTCGAGCAGCATCGGAAGTCTTTACTACCTTGTCGCCTCGCAACATTTTTATATGAATACGCATTTGGTGCCGCAGCTAAACGTCGCTTTCCCTCCCTCCCTCCAATCCCCCCACGGCCTTTGGCGCGAGAGAAGAAGTCGTGTTTGCTCTCCGCCGTGCGTTCGCTCCTCGTGAAAGCGCGCGTCCCTCGCGCGCTTTCACTCGCACATACAGCATACAGCGCGCGGCGACGATTTCATCGGCCTTGTACTTCATACGGAACCTCACAGCGACGGTGAAGCCAACGGCAGAAGTCCGTTTGGAGTGTCCATATAATTGTTAACGCAATATTATGCCGTTTGCCTTCAATTGTTAACCCCGCGTTTTAAGTTTACACCATGAAATTTTCGGACCGTCGAGAGGTATACAGCGTCGCTGTAAAAATTGGGTGCTGGTCCGGGACAGTGGCATTGGTAAACTCGATGGTAATGCAGTTCCACTCAACGTGAAACCTGGGGAAGTGCGAAGCAGAGATTCGCCGCTGTTTCCTTCTGTTTATTTTATTTTATCCTATGTTTATCTGGTGTTTAGCAATCCATCATCTCTTTTAACACCTGTGCTAAGGCACAACTGGTGGGAAACCGCCACGCACATGGAGCCGAAGCCTTTGCTGCGCGTGCGATGACGACATGACACCAAATTACAAGGTTTTCACGAGTTTCTGCGAATTCATGCACGTAATGCTTGATTATTCCTATCTTTGACATTGTTATGAATCATGTTAGTTTTATTTGAACCGGTTTTGATCAATTCTGCACTTGTTCTGATCCTGTTCTTGCACGTGACGCCGACATGACACGCCGACAGCCCGGGCACCTAAAGTGTTTCGTACTTGAAAATTCACAGGGTCTCTGAAGCTATCCCGAAGACGACTTGAAAGCAAAAACCCAAGTGCTTATGCTATAAAGACGGGCATATGTCATATACATCCCCCTTAATTCGCTTAGTCTACTTCGCTTAGCCATCCCTCTTAATTGGCTTACCATCCTCTTAATTCGCTTTGTCATCCTCCTTAATTCGCTAACTGTACTGCGCTTAGTCACCCTCTTAATTCCAAGGTCACCACCGAAGGTCACCACTAGAACCCACCGAAGGTCGTGGGTTCTAGTGTCCTAATTAAGTCTATCCTTATTATATGCACTTCAACCAACTTCGCCTTCATTAAAAGGGCCCTTGACCACCTCCGATATTTTTTAAACATTTCAAGTAATCAAGCGCATTGAGTTCAGAATGCCGTCACGATCAACGATGCCAAAAGCTGCAGCGCTAAGCGCCTCGGGCGTGCCAGAAAATAAAAAAGACCGCATATCCACGAAGTGAATGATGATAAGTGGGAGAAGCACCGGGGGATCATTCGGGTAACCGTGAATCCCCCGTACATTGCCCACTCAAACATGCAAATGAGTGACAACACATGTGTACCGTATATAGAACGTTGTTTTATTGGTCGTATATGGTATTGAGGTGTGGACTTCGTTTTCCCTTCACCAACACTCCCTTGTGATCAGTGCAGCAGCTCGGGGACGCCGGCAAGCGGACCCAGAGGCGGCGAGAACGTGGGAAGCGTCGGCAAAACCGACGAGGGTGGCGATGTGGGCTTGTTGGTCTGTTATCATGGAACGGTAATTTGTAAGTGCATAAAGAACACGGACACGAGAAGAAACGAAGACGACGACAATAACCGAATATATGTATAATTTACGACCGGCCCCGGAAATCAATGTCGTTGTTGAAAGTTAGTGCTTGTCTTCGTTTTCGTTTCTTCTCGTGTCCGTGTCTTTTTTGTGTGCTTCCAAATTACCATTCCATGACGTCGGCAAAACGCCGGAAGCGTTCTCCGCAAGCCGGATCTTTGCGTAGATATATATATATATATATATATATATATATTGTGACGGAGGGAAGAAGCAAGACGGGAAAATATATTTACACGCTTGACGATGATTGACACAACCAGTAAGTCACTGATGCGTAGTCTTCTTCAGCCCTCCAGCTCGTGCTCCTCTTCCTCGTCATGTAGCAATATTGTGCAGAGCAGTGTAACATATGTCGGCGCGGCGTGGCAGCGCCGTCCCGGTGCTTCCTAGGTAGAAGAGGACTGGTAGCGTTTCAAGCGGCTGACATGAACGATGTCATGGGGAGTCTGGAGAGAGCGAGTAGTAGGTGTGACCGGAGAGATCTCGTAGGTCACGTCGGTCGCCTGGCGAAGGACCCGGTAAGGACCGAAGTAGCGAGACATTAGTTTTTCAGAGAGGCCGACGCGGCGGGTCGGAGACCATACAAGGACAATATCCCCGGGACCATAGTCAGAGTCACGGTGACGACTGTCATAAATGCTTTTCTGTTTGATCTGGGAAGCACAAAGGTGATGGTGAGCAACTTGGCGTGCTTCTTCGGCTCGGGCAATGACGTCGCGGGCATACTCAAACACGGGCTCTTGAGGGGTATGCAGTATTCTGTCAAAAGGCAATACGGGATCGCAGCCGTACAACAAATAAAATGGCGAGTAACCGGCAGTGTCGTGGCGCGAGGAATTGTACGCGAATGTGACAAAAGGGAGAGCAGAATCCCAGTAACGACGGTCATCAGACACATACATGGAGAGCATGTCCGTTATTGTTCGATTAAGCCGCTCAGTAAGACCGTTCGTCTGCGGATGGTATGCAGTAGTAAGCTTGTATTTGGTAGAACAGGAGCGGAGCAAGTCGTCCACAACTGTAGAGAGGAAGTAGCGACCCCGGTCGGTAAGAAGTTGACGAGGAGCGCCGTGGTGAAGAATGATGTCGTGCAACAGGAAAGCGGCTACGTCGGTTGCACAGGAGGTTGGGAGGACTCTGGTGATCGCAAACCGAGTTGTATATTCGGTTGCGACGGCAATCCACTTATTGATGGAGGTAGATGGGGGAAAGGTCCCAGGAGATCTACACCAACGCGAGAGAAGGGTTCGGCAGGAACGTCAAGAGGTTGGAGTCGACCAGCAGGGAACACAGACGGCTTCTTCAGGCGCTGACATTACTCACACGAAGCGACATAGTGGCGGACAGATCGGTACAGACCAGGCCAAAAAAATCGTCGTACGTACGAGATTCCCCAAGGTGACCAGAAGTGGGTACATCGTGCAGCTGGGACAGAACAGTGGTACGAAGATGCCGGGGAATGACAAGCAGCATCTCAGTTCCGCTAGGGTGCATGCTGCGCCGATGTAGAATGCCGTCCTGGAGTACGAACAAGCGAAGGCAGGGATCGCTTGACCCAGATGTGAGCTTGTCCAAGATACCACGTATGGTTGGATCTCGGCGCTGTTCGGTAGCGAGGTAAGCAAAATCAGATAGCGAAAATACAGAAGGAACATCAGGAGGGTCGACTGCATGGCGGGACAAGCAGTCAACATCTTGGTGTAAACGGCCGGACTTGTAGGCAACTGTGTACGAGTATTCCTGTAATCGTAGCGCCCAGCGCAATAGGCGACCCGTAGGGTCTTTCAGGGACGAAAGCCAGCAGAGTGCACGGTGGTCTGTGGTGACCTTAAATGGGCGACCATATAGATAAGGGCGAAATTGCGCCACTGCCCAGACAAGCGCAAGACACTCACGTTCAGTGATGGAATAATTACGCTCAGCGGGAGAAAGCAGACGGCTGGCGTATGTAATCACGCGGTCGTGACCTCGCTGATGTTGGCATAAAATGGCACCGATTCCATGACCACTGGCATCAGTGCGGACTTCTGTAGGAGCAGACGGGTCGAAGTGCGCCAGGATGGCTTCAGACGTTAGGAGGGAGACAAGCTTCGAGAAGGCGGTTGCCTGCGCAGGGCCCCAGGAAATGAAACGTCTGCCTTCAGAAGAGCAGTAAGAGGACGGGCAACTCATATTCTTGTCTTACGCTAAAGCAAGACAAGAATATGACCCACATAACATAAAGTGATCTGGCAAAGAATTCACCCATTTTAGTAAGCGCCGCACGATTATACGCACGATTGCTTCCCAAATATTTTAAACAAAATGCTGCTCAGGCAAAGTGTCTTAACGGCTCTTAGAACAGAACTTAGACGTCCTGGGCAATAAAGTTTTTCGCTACGGGGATGAATGCGCGGTGTTTCTCCTTATTATTTTGCATTTGTCTGGGCAAAGGAGAGGCAGCCAAAGGAGAAGGGACTTTAACGCTTGTCTGGATTATAAGGAAAGTTAACAACGTTTAATTGATTCTAGGTTAGCTTGGTCGATGAGCACGTTTTCTCTACTCACTTGTCGAACTCCTGTCTTTCCTCTCTGTGTTGTTCCAAGATATATCTCGCAGTCGTTGGAAAGTCCCGACGTGGCGAGCGGCGGACCAACCACATAGGGACTTTCCAACGAGTGCGAGAGATATCTTGGAACAACAAAGAGAGGAAAGATGGGACTTTGGCACGCCCCATCCAAAATTTACCAGAGGGCAAGCGACGGACTGTCACCGACTCCAAACAAACGCTTATCGTTATCTACACAAGCAAAGACAAACACATGGCGAAGCGTACGCAGACAAATGTCCGTGGTGTGGCGAAAAGCTACATTGGCACACATCACTATCATATGCGCCAGAAGATCTCCACAAGCGAACACACGCAAATTGACTAAAAATCACTTTCTAAGGCAGTGGGAGGCATGGCTTGCGGACAAAGACAGGACAGTCAGCTCGCTCTCCTGGACCAAGCCCAGCGAGCCGCTCAAGCCAGTGGGGCCCTGCACTAGGGGCTCCACCCACATTTAACTTTTTTGCCTTTTCCCATTAAAATTTACTCTCTCTCTCTCTTGCAGGACTTTTAAAAAATGGTGAATAATTTTGAGTTCCGGCAATAAAAATCTTCAAAATAAAAGTTTTATTACATTTGTGCTCTTTTAACCAAAATATGAGTGGTCATGCGCTAAGCAAACGTCTTTTCGGACACGCTGGAAGGATGTTAAATACTGGTTCAAGTGGCCAATAATAACCATCCATCTTATTTTTCATTTATCCCTCTTCAGTTTTGTTCTTAGAAGCTTGTAATGCGTCGGCAGACGCTTAAAGCGCGGCTGCTCAATAGCTCGATCGCTTGTACGCACCAGCCTTCTACTTTGTTAGCCCCAAAAATAAATTCCTAGGCAAGTTGCTTAGCGGCCTATAAAAACACCACTGTGCAGAAATGGACGTAACAGGTGCACGTTTTCTATGAGTATGCAAATTAATACTGAATTTATTTCCCACAGACTCATTTCCAGTGAACAGAAGGCCTGCTGGTGTTCTTTACTTTGTTGCTCAGCAGGATCGAAAAGCCATCTCCAACATAAAGCGGTTCGCTCATGTCCTTCGTGCACTTGTTTGCTTTCTATTGTTGGCCGCTGGCTGTTATAGTGCATACATCCGTGAATCAACCTGCTTTGCCGCCATCTGGGGGTCAGAAAGAGCCAAATAAAAAAGAAGCCTTATGAAAAAAAGTGCGTCGGCCGGGAATCAAACCCGGGTGAACTGCTTGGAAGGCAGCTATGCTAACCACTATACCACCGACGCCAGCTGTCTCAGATCGCTTCCTCGTAAGCCTTTGTGTTGCGCGCAGGTGGCCGGCCCGACAACTTGAGAAACTAGGCCAGCGCGCGTCACGCAGAACGGCTCCAACAGCGCAATCATGACTTCATATTTCGTGTCCGATAACATGCCAGCATTTTTATATGGCAGCCCCGAGGTATTCTACGCGAAATACGCTCCGAAACTATGTTGCTGTGCATGTGCCAGACGTCAGTATTGTTTAAAAGTTGTATAACAAGAAATGTCAACAGGAGCCAACGTTTAAACACAGGTACTTGCTTTCGTCAGAGTGCTCTGACCGGGACAAGTCCCCGTGTTAAAGAATTCGCTACAGCGACATCCCTTGCTCAACAACTGTTCATCTATTCAAGCCTACATCTTCTTGCGAATCTCTTTCGTTAAGATAGCCTCCAGTATGATTGTATTCAGCAAACTAGAAACTCTAAGAGCAACCTTGAAGCTTAATATGACAGCTGTCTGATTTTTTTCGACATATAGGCTTGACAGAAACGATATTGTTACGGGGAGAATATAAATAGAATGGATATATTTACAGGGTAAGGCGCACAACGCTGCAGCAATCGTTCAGGGGAGCGCGTGCACACCAGAAAAACCACCCGTCGTCGTCGTCATCGTCCAAGCACCGACCACAGGATCGCCGCTCGTGACATTACCCGCCGGCGGCAGAAGCACCGTCCCGGTGCAATTAGGGCCCGGGCTGAGAGTGGTACGATTTTAGACGCGAGACATGGACTATGTCACTCGCGATTGTTGCAGAGGCCGACGTAGGATTTAGCGGAGTGATTTCATAGGTCACATTAGTGACTTTGCGTACGACGCGGTAAGGGCCAGCATAACGGGAGAGAAGTTTTTCGCATAGGCCAACGCGACGTGACGGGAACCACAGCAAGACGAGCGATCCTGGAGGGAAGTTCACCTCCCGGTGTCGGCGGTCATAGAGACATTTTTGTTTGACCTGTGAAGCCGACAAGCGATCGCGGGCAACCTGACGGGCGATGTCAGCACGGGCAAGAGCATCACGAGCATAGGCAGAGGATGTGTCTGCGTGAGCATGAAGTATAGTGTCCATAGGTAATGGTGCGTCGTAGCCAAACAGTAGATAAAAAGGTGAATAGCCAGCTGTGTCGTGACGAGAAGAGTTGTAGGCGAAGGTCACAAAAGGCAAGTTAATGTCCCAGTCTCGGTGGTCCTCAGACACGTACATAGCAAGCATATCTGTGAGAGTACGGTTGAGGCGTTCAGTAAGGCCGTTTGTCTGTGGATGGTACGCAGTGGTGAACTTGTGATTGGTCTTGCAAGAACGAAGAATGTCGTCGACTACTTTAGACAGGAAGCAGCGGCCGCGGTCCGTGATTAACTGACGAGGAGCACCGTGGCGCAGGATGACGTCGTGAAGAAGGAAATCAGCTACATCAGTAGCACAGCTGGTGGGAAGTGCTCGTGTAACAGCGTACCGCGTTGCGTAGTCAGTAGCGACTGCAACCCATCTATTGCCAGTGGTTGACATGGGAAAAGGCCCTAGAAGATCGAGTCCCACCCGGAAAAATGGTTCATCAGGGATGTCGAGGGGCTGAAGGCTGCCAGCAGGCAGTAGGGCAGGAGTCTTGCGTCGCTGGCAGTGGTCACAAGCCGCAACGTACTGTCGCACAGAACGGTAGAGACCAGGCCAAAAGAAGCGCCTACGGATGCGATCATACGTGCGTGACACGCCTAGGTGTCCGGCCGTCGGTGCATCGTGAAGCTGGCGCAAAACAGTAGAGCGAAGATGCGCGGGGACAACAAGCAAGAGCTCAGCGCCGTCAGGCCGGGCGTTGTAGCAGTGTAAGGTGTCATTGTAGAGCGCAAACATCCGTAGGGAAGGGTCAGGGTGTGGCGAGTTGAGACCGTCTATAATAGGCCGCAAAGATGAGTCGCGGCGCTGTTCGTCAGCCATGTGGGCGAAGTCTGTAATGGCCAGAACAAAGGTGTCAGATTCATCATCCAGTGTATCAGGGGGATCAACCGGGTATCGTGACAAGCAGTCAGCGTCTTGGTGAAGCCGTCCAGATTTGTAGAAAACAGAAAATGAGTACTCTTGCAAGCGGAGTGCCCAACGGCCAAGGCGACCAGTGGGATCCTTGAGCGAGGAGAGCCAGCAAAGCGCATGGTGGTCTGTAATAACTGAAAAGTGCCTGCCATACAGGTACGGACGGAATTTTGCGATGGCCCAGACGAGTGCTAAGCACTCGCGTTCTGTGATAGAGTAATTTTGCTCCGATGGCGACAGAAGGCGGCTTGCATAGGCGACCACGCGGTGGAGGCCGTGCTGCTGTTGTGCAAGGACGGCGCCTATACCGTGGCCACTGGCGTCGGTACGAACGTCCGTGCTGGCTGACGGGTCGAAATGTGCTAGAACAGGTGAGTTCGTTAGGATGTCAACGAGCGATGAAAAGGCGTCCACTTGGTCACGACCCCAAGTGAAAACGACGTACTTCTTGAGTAGGCCAGTTAGAGGGCGGGCCACTTCCGCGAAGTTCTGGACAAAACGACGGAAGTATGAACACAGGCCAAGAAAACTGCGGACAGTCCTTGGCCGACCGTGGAGTAGGGAACTGACTAACCGCGCGGACTTTGTCAGGGTCTGGCTGCACGCCTGCAGCGTCAACAAGGTGGCCGAGAACGCAGATTTGACGGTGCCCAAAGCTGACATTTCGACGAGTTAAGCTGAAGACGAGCGCGGCGAAAAACATCAAGGACGGTGGACAGGCGAGTGAGATGGCTTCTCAAACGTAGTCGAAAAAACGATAACATCGTCCAGGTAGCAAAGGCATATGGACCACTTGATGCCTCGAAGAAGAGAGTCCATCATGCGCTCGAAAGTAGCAGGGGCGTTACATAGGCCAAAAGGCATCACTTTAAATTTATAGAGGCCATCAGGAGTCACGAAGGCGGTCTTCTCGCGGTCTTGGTCGTCCACAGCGATTGGCCAGTATCCTGAGCGCAGGTCGATGGAAGAGAAATATCTGGCGCCAGTGCAAGCAGTCCAGTGCGTCATCAATACGCGGGAGAGGATACACATCCTTCTTGGTAATCTGGTTAAGGTGGTGGTAGTCTACACAGAATCTCCAGCTATTGTCCTTCTTTTTCACGAGTACGACGGGAGAGGCCCAAGGACTGCATGAGGGTTCAATGATGCCTTTGCCCAGCATTTTCTCCACTTCCTGTTGGATGACAGCACGCTCCGGAGCTGACACACGGTAAGGCCGTCGGTGAATAGGACTCGCATCGCCGGTATGAATGCGGTGGGTGACGACGGAAGTCTGGCCCAAAGGACGGTCGCCAAAGTCAAAGATATCCTGGTAGGAAACCAGCACGCGGCGAAGGGCAGCGGACTGTGCCGGTCTCTGATATCATGCTGATACCATTGGTCTCCTGATATCATGCGGGCGAAGTGGTCGCAGGACGAACCTGACTGCGACGACGGCGGTGAAAAATCCGGTGGAGGTTCTGTGGTCAAGGCAGAAACCGTGTGGCCGGCCAATGGGGTCAGATGAGCGAGTGATATGCCGCGAGGAAGAACTTGCGTCGAGTAGCCAAAATTGAGGATGGGAAAGGCGGTGCCGTTGTTTCTAACTGTCACCACCGTATAGGGTAGCGCGACGTTGCGTGTCATGGCGACCTCAGGAATAGGGCAGGCAACGTAGTCGCCGTCGGGTAGGGGCGGAAAGGCTGACAGCTGGACGTATATTGCGGCTTGCGGAGGCAGTCGAAGAAACTCGACGGAGCGTAGGCGGGGTGGGCCGGCATCAACGTTGTCGGGGCACGAAGGAAGTTCTAGCCGGAGAAGGCCCGCGGAGCAGTCGATAAGGGCAGCGTGTGTGGACAGAAAGTCGATTCCCAAGATGAGGTCATGGGGGCACTGTTCTAGAACAGCAAAAAGAACAGATGTGTGGCGACCAGAAATAGTGATGCGTGCAGTGCACATTCCAAGTACGGCAGGTGTACTCCCGTCGGCTACTCGGACAGTAGGTGATGTCGCGGGCGTCAGGACTTTCTGGAGGCGGCGCCGGAGGCTCGAGCTCATTACAGAAATTTGTGCGCCGGTATCAACAAGAGCGGTAACTGCCACACCATCAACCAGAACTTCAAGAAGGTTGCATCGGGTAGAAGGGACAATCAGAGGATTTTCAGGCCGGGTCGTAAATGCAGCGTCACCTCCGGGGGCTGCACTGGCTAGTTTTCCGAGAGGCGGCCAAAGGGAGACCGAGAGCGGCGAGGTTGGGGCGAGCGGGACTGACGGCGCTGGGGCGATGGTGAGCGGCTGATCCGGTTTTCCCTAGGAGGACGTTCAGCACTTGAGGCCTCAGGACGGAACGACGGGGCATATGGTGCGTGGTCCGGGCGATTGTAAGTGTTTGGGCGATAGGACGTGGGCCAGCGGCTGCGGCAATGGCGGGCGATGTGGCCAATCCGAGAGCACGTGAAGCAGATGGGCCGGTCATCAGGTGTGCGCCAATCGGCTGGATTTCGATAACGTGGCCTGAAGGTCGTGTTCGGTCTTGCAGCAGCGACGACAGGGGCGACCGGGTTAGTAGCAGTATGACCGTTATCAAAGGTGGGTAAAATGCCCATATTCGCGACCTCTTGGCGAACCACGGCCTGAATTAGCGAAATCGGAGCCAGGTTGTTGCTTTGCATACCGTCATGAGGTGTAACGGGTGCCATGGCCTCGAGTTCTCGACGGACGATCCTGGTGACGTTTTCTGGAGCTTGCGCTTGCCGAAGCGTGGCTAAACCTTCGCAGGAGGACGTGGCAGCCGTATTAGGAAGTCGGTCGAAGCGGTGAGTGATACGTTGACTTTTGGCCAGCTCAAAACGACGACATTCAGCGATGACCGACTCCACCGTTGAGCAGTTCTTACACAGTAGCAGATTGAATGCGTCATCGGCTATGCCTTTCAGTACGTGGCCCACTTTGTCCACTTCAGGCATGTCCTTGTCGACCTTGTTGCACAGAGACAACACGTCCTGAATATACGAGATGTACGGCTCCGTGGACGTGTGAGCACGAATTGCGAGCTCCTGCTTGGCCGCTAGTTGTCGTGCGATAGGTCTCCCAAATAGATCGCGTAATTTCTGCTTACAGACATCCCAACTCGTCAGATCTGCCTCATGCGTCTCGAACCAGAGTAGCGCAGTGCCCCGCAAATAGAAGATGAGATTCGCCAGCATTATGGTCGGGTCCCACTTGTTAGTGCGGCTGACGCGCTCATACATTGCCAGCCATGCATCGACGTCCACGCCGCTGGTGCCGTTGAATGTCCCGGGATCACGAGGGTGCAAGAGAATGACCGGTGACGGGTCTTGCTCACACTGGGTCGCTTGGTCGGTCATTGTGGTGGCAGCAACGCGCCGTCCGCTACGAAGATCCAGTTCCCGGTGTTGTAGCGAGCGTACCCCGCACCTCCACCAAAGATGTTACGGGGAGAATATATACAGAATGGATATATTTACAGGGTAAGGCGCACAACGCTGCAGCAATCGTTCAGGGGAGCGCGTGCACACCAGAAAAACCACCCGTCGTCGTCGTCATCGTCCAAGCACCGACCACAGGATCGCCGCTCGTGACAATATATATATATATATATATATATATATATATATATATATATATATACATACATACATAAATACATACATACGTACATACATATCCTGTTTAGCCTTCAGACCAGGCCATCACAGCTTCCTTAAAGGCTTCGGCACCTGAAAACGCTTTTCTGATCCGAATACTCACAATGGTGCATACACGTCTGTTTCGAGGTGCGCATTAAGCTTGCCTTGACACAGGAGGCAGTATGCGGCTTTGGTGACCTTTGGTTTAGCTGGAGCAATACGACAGTTTAAAGCATATGCCATTCTCCTCAGTGTCTTGAAGCATACGAGTTTACTTCAAAACAGATCGAATTTACAAATTTCAAGGATACTGAAAATTCTGTTGCTCCTAACGTTACTTCGGTGCAATAAATTGAGTCAATTGCCGTTTTAATACATTTGGATCATTAATGCCTTCAAACATAAGCCTGGTACGATTGTGATAGGTACGAGGTCACCGTCATTTGTTCAAATGAAATGGCCAACACTCGCACTCGTGATCATCTTCAATGGATCAGTTTTGTCCGTTCTGCTGAATTTGCCTATGTCAATGTGGCTAGGTTTAGAAAATTTTCGTTTTCAAGATATAAAAAACTGGCAGTTCCCACAATTTCATTAACAGTCCTTGATATTTGCTTTTTCCGTGGGGTGGCTCTCGCATAAATTGGAAATCAGTTTCACGAAATTGTGCTGCCATATTCCACCATTAAGTTTTTATCTATGCCATCTCTTCTACGCCATATATATGCAAGGAACCTTAAACTGAACCATTTCTTACATCATCGGCTTCCATCAGTTTACAAGCCAGAGGAAAAAAAGAAAAATTTCAATTAGGTATTTAATTATATTTTAGGTATTTCAATTAGGCATTTTCAATTAGGCAGTTAGGCATTCCTGGAAATTCTCAAAACATGCTCTCCTTTGAGGCCGCTGCATTCAACTTTAGCCACAGGAACATCTGTATGGCCATTTGCGAATACCTCTGCAATATGCAAGGAGAATAGAGTGTTAAATTCGTGAATAAGTGATAGCATCCCACACAAATGCTGATCATATTTGAAATTCATTTAATACTTTCAAGTTGGCTGTCCTTTTGTAATCACGAATTCATTTTCTTAAAAAATTCAGTCTAAAATTTCTCATTGAGCAGTATTTTGTAGAATTTCCCCCGTGCCCACCTCACTTTCTCTGTTTTATCTCCCCTCCTGCCTTTAACCACCAGGGGCAGAATTCACAAAGCTTTGCTTCATAAGGGCTCTCTGCCATTGGCCAGCCACCTTCGCGAATGATATGGGGCGCATCAAGATCGGCTGAAATTTTCTCTTTTGAGCAACTCTAGCATAAGAGCTTTTTGGGAATACGGGCCCAGATTCTTGGCCAATCCCCCATTCCATAGAGATGGCATTTTTCTCATTAGGCATCTGCACTCGGACTTTTTAGTGGAACTTCAGCCCTTTCTCTTCAAACAATGCTCGTGAAGATCTTCAAGAACTTGCTGCAAAATGTGTCTGACATTGTTAGGGTCAGACTCCTGATCTCTTGAACCAAGTCCTGGCGGCGTCTTCCAGGAAGAAAAGCTGCATGTTTGCGCAGCTTGTCTTTTTTTTTTTTAATTCTAGTTGAAGGTAGAGACTCTTTCGAATGTCTTGAGCTAGGTTTCGAGGTGGTTGCGAGACAATGATCCACGCACAATCAGTACTGGTTTTCAGTGTTGTCGCAGCATGACCGTTCCAGATAACATTGTAGCTGTCGTCGTGGCTATTGACTCTTCCTGGTCCTTTCAGGTAGGTACCCGTACTACTGCTGTAATATTTCTAGCCTGCAGCTGTAGCTTGCTGTTTCGTGGCGAATTAATTTTGGTTGTGTATTCACGGCTCGTCGGTGCTGTCCAGTATGAGACAAAGAAGCACTTCCAACAGGTGTCACATTGTTGCGACTAAAAAAAAAATTCTGCCATTAGTTCGAGTTAAGAACTTGTGTTGGGAAATGGTAAGGCGTACAGGGCGCGGATACAAGAAGAGAGAAACGAACAATGCAAATGAGCTTGTGTTGCTTGTTTACCTCTCCTTGTGTCTGCATGCCTAACTTTTTTCTAACATGAGTATTAGCGAGTTAAGGCTTTACCCTGAGGCCCCAGTATTGCGGAGAGAAAATGGCACAGATAGACTGCAACGTTCGATCACACATTCCGGTGGCCCGAATTCCCAAGAACATGCATACCAAACCATCCTGGATGACAGAGCAGGGGCAAAGACTCTTCACAAACGTTTCACCATGGGACCGGGAGTGTATTAAACGGGTGCTAGTTGAACCAGCTCTGACACATTCACTGTTGTCTCTACGTGTCGGAACAACGTAACAATGGCATCCTTCAAAACCTCCTCGGCATGCGTGGCAGAGGCTGCAGCCATCGCCTTGGCCATTCAGGACGCCGATCACCAAACCAATTTGGCTGTCATATTATCCGACTCACAAGCAGCTTGCCACATGTTTCTAAATGGGACGACACCCCAGTCAATAATAAAAATTTTGGGCAATCAACTAGAAGGGCACCACACTGTCGTATGGTGTCCGGGACATAAGGGACTGGCAGGGAACGCAAGGGCAGACCCTATTGCTCGAGGATTAAACGTCCAAGCAACGGCAGGGCCCAGCGACGACCTTCCATCGAATTCTCATGACATTCTTTTACAGCAAAGGCAGCAGCGGAGATGTTTTGGACATTCTCACTCGAATTTAAACAGCCAACAGGAGAGGGACTGGCGTCGTATTCATACGAATAGATGCCCCAACCTGCACCACCCACACAGAATACACCCCACGAGGTTCACTAGCTGACGAGTGCCCGTGATGCACAGACACACCGGCCCACACTAAAACACATCACATAGGAGTGTCCCAAGAGGCCTCCGCACATGGACAGCCTAATAATACTCAAACATCCATTCATGAGAAATAGGCAGTGGGATGCATGGCTTGCGGACAAGGGCCGGGAGAGCTACTTGGCTCATCTGGACCAAGCCCAGAGAGACGCTCGTGCCAGTGGAGCCCCTGAATAGGAGAGGGGCCCCAACCATCATGCCTTCTTTTATTTATTTTCAATAAAGTTTTTACTCACGCACTCACTCAATCCCTACCAACTTCCTCAACCTGCTGTCATTTTTTTAACTTCATCTCTTTCTTGGGCAAACTTTTATCCCGATCGAAACACAGCTGTAAAGCTAATTGGTAATGGCGAGTACACTGTTGCCGAACCTAAACTGAGGATCAAGTGTATCCACTGTTTTTACATGCATCTTTTTTTTTCCTCTGTTAAGTTATTCAAGACAATTTACAAAATTGTCTTCTAAGGTATGGCTATAAAGACAAAATAAGAATACTTAACAAGACCATGCCACCCGGCTTGAGGGCACAGCAGCAATGCAAAACGTTGAACTGAATTAAGATCACGTGAGAAATGCATAACATGTTTACACTCAAAATTCATTTGCAGCAGCAGCAACTCACAAAATTAAAAAATGTATGAACTGCACCAAATCACATTATACATTTTGTATTTAGAAATTGTGTACAGTTGAGTGCCTCTACAATTTTGTATTTGGAAATTGCGTACAGTCATGACCTGTATAACGAAGGAATAATTCTGTCCCAGTTAAATTCGAGCTGTCAGTGGGCGACGTTTACAACAAAGTGGTCTGTATAACAAATTATTTCAGAGGCCTCAGGAATGTATATTAAATTTTCAACTATGCACATATTGAGGAAAAACAACTAAGTTCCTTGTATGTTATTGACATCAACCTGTGATGCAAGTCACACATGTGCACATTGTATGGCATTAAATGTAGGTTCTTTAAGGAAGCTTTTGTTTGCTCTTAATATGATGAGCTCCAAGATGACTGGATGCTTATTTCTGGTATTTACAAATTAACTTGATCATTCATTAATGAGGCTTGGTTATAAAATGCAGGGGGCTTGTTATTGGGCTAGTTGGTGCTTGCACAACGAGACATAAGTTGTAGTGCAAAGGCACAATTACGGAGGAGACGCACGGACACACGACAACCGTCAAGCGCCTGTGATGCATTTTCGCTATATATATAATCATCATCAGCCTCCGAATTTCCTAACTTCATCACTCCACCTAGTTTTCTGCCGTTCTCGACTGCGCTTCCCTTAATTCTCTAGCTTGGTATTCATTCCGTAACTCTAATGGTCCACCGGTTATCCATCCTACACATTACATGGCCTGCCCAGCTCCGTTTCTTCCTCTTAATGTCAACTAGAATATCGGCTATCCCCGTTTGTTCTCTGATCCACACCGCTCTCGTCCCGTCTCTTAACGTTAGCTAAGCCTAACATTTTTCGTTCCATCGCTCTTTGTGCGGTCCTTAACTTGTTCTCAAGCTTCTTTGTTAACCTCCAAGTTTCTGCCCCATATGTTAGCACTGGTAGAATGCAATGATTGTACATTTTTCTTTTCAACGACAGTGGTACGCTCCCAGTCAGAATTTGGGAATGCCTACCGTATGCACTGCAACCCAATTTCATTCTTCTGTAAATTTCTTTCTCGTGATCAGGGTCCCCTGTGAGTAATTGACCTAGATAAACGTACTCCTTTACAGACTCTAGAGGCTGACTGGCGATCCTGAATTCTTCTTCCCTTACCAGGTTATTGAGCATTATCTTTGTCTTCTGCATGTTAATCTTCAACCCCACTCTGACACTTTCTCGGTTAAGGACCTCAATCATTTGCTGTAATTCGTCCCCATTGTTGCTGAATAGGACAATGTCATCTGCAAACCGAAGGTTGCTAAGATCGATGCCTCCTATAAAAACTGTGCAATCCTTGTAGATATTCGCCAATATATTCACATATTCAACGGCCCTGTACTCCTTGGCTACGTAATGCCTCTATGACTGCTGGTATCTCTACTGAATCAAATGCTTTTTCATAATCTATGAAAGCCATATAGAGAGGTTGATTGTACTCCGCAGATTTCTCTATTACCTGGTTGATGACATATATATAGATATGATCCATCGTAGAATATCCCTTCCTGAAGCCAGCCTGTTTGTGCTCTTGGTTGGCTGAAGTCAAGTGTTGCCCTGATTCTATGTGAAATTACCTTGGTGAATATTTTATACAATACTGAGAGCAAGCTAATAATATATATATATATATATATATATATATATATATATACATATATATATATATAGATAAAAGAATGCTGATTATTATAAATTTAGCATTGTCTTAAATTATAATGGGTAGTTTTCTTTCATAGTTGCTAGGTTAATGTCTGGTAAAAGAATTTACCTGTGAAATTATACTGGCGGAAAATGTATAACGCGCACTAATATTTGTATTTAGTTTTCTGTTAAGTGTTTATAATTTGATTATTTGGTCATTATATGTAGCCAGAGCTGAAACCGTTGTAAATTGATCGCATAATTAGCGCGCTTGATTTTGGATACAGCGTCACGCGTCGGGCAATATATAACTGTATAAAAGTTGTGCATATATCGATTCTTCTCAATATGGAAAAAGTTCACCGTGCACAAATTACGCCGACATAGGGCACCTGCTATATACTGACTCGAAAAACTAATTTTCGCCACTCTCGCTTGACAACTGATGCAAGGCTTCAATGGCGAATTAGTGGACTTTTTCGGACACCTTCGTTACCATCCTGTGAACAGAGTTGGCAGGTGGGTGCGTATTTTTGCCTCTCGAACACGAAAACAATAAGCTGGCGCACGAAAGAAGTAGTTTACTTCCGCAAGTGTTATGACAGCGGTAATTTTAAATGTAAAACTGTCCAACGCACCGCAGTTGACCTGTTGAAACCGGGGTTGAAACAAACGGTAATTGGGTCGTTGTAGCAGACGACGCGCACCGCTTTGCGCCAGGCCTGTCCGTAAGGCCGAGTGTGTCGTCATAGAGCAGGGAAATGATGAAAATACTACGAAAAAATAGAAACCGTCTTTGTTACTAAATTTGCCTTTTGTTTTGCTGCAATAACAAATGATTTTATTAATAAGGGCAGTACGAGTGCTTCTGGTACGAAAGTAATGTGCCTGGCTAGTTTTAGAGCGATATATTTTATCCAGCTCTCAACACTGACAAAAGCAGAACTGAAGCAACATGGCGGCTATGGCAGCTCCCACAACGCTGGTTGCGAAAAGACGAAAGCATTTTCTTGGTGTTCCGGCACCCTTAGGATATGTTGCCGGCGTCGGAAGAGGGTAAATACTTCCTACTACTTTGCACTTTTGCCACAGTCGCGGCTGATTTACGAGATATGTGGCCTCTGGGCATACCCGTCTGCTCTGCCTAACACCCGTTCATTTATTTTATTGCAGCGCTACTGGCTTCACCACACGTTCCGATATCGGTCCTGCCCGGGATGCAAGTGATGTTCCGTAAGTATGACGAGGGCTGCTTCTAGCGCTGCCCTTTATATTGCGTGTTCTGATTGAATGTACTGTTTTTGAGAGACATAGATGCCTGCGCGCCCACAGTGCCGGGTACGTCCGTACTGTTTACGTTGTTTTCGGTTAAGTTTGTTCGCATTGCGTGTTTATTACCTGATAAGTAGCCGAATCAGATAGCTGTATGAATAAAGCGTTTGGCATCAAGCGCCATGCATCGCTTGGTCGTTGCCTTGCATCGTTACTCGACACGTTTCGGAGTACGTATTCCCGATTGTTTACATGCGCAGTGACGATCGTCACGCACCACCTACCAAACGGAAAAAGAACCAGAAGGAAGAAGAGGAGGATGACGAAGAAGATCTTAACGACTCCAACTATGACGAGGTGAGTGGCGGGTCTCTGGATTTGTTCGGTATCAATGTAATGTGCAAGCACTTGTTGCAGCTCGCGTCTAGCCCAGTCTATATAGTTTCGGTCCAGTCCGACTATTCTGTGCGCTAAAGTTTGGTTTTGGTAACAGCGCCCTACTTTGAGATCATTAGATGCGTGCATTAGATGATCATTAGATTGTTGTGGCCTTTAAAATTAAGTGTCATTATCCTTTCTGAATAGTATGGTTTAGTCTAGACATTGATGTCTTGTGTGCTGCGGCAGAATTCGCAGTATCATGACCTGTCAGTATAGCTTTGCGCATGCGCATAATCTAAACATCTTATGCGTGTTGTGTGTAAAATTGTAGATGTCATGGGCACAGGTGGTAATAGAACAGGCTTGTCATTGTATTGGTACCTTGTTGCTGACAGCTTGAAGGAAAATTTTTGTACAAAAGCACTAATACCTGAACTCTCCTATGTACAATACTTAGCTGCCTCTATAACTGAACAAGTGAACTGAACAAGTTCACTGAACAAGTTCACTGAACAAGGTCATATGTTAGAATGCTCTTGCACATAAATATATATGCGTGTTAAAAAAACACCAGGTGATCAAAGTTAATCTGGCGCCTCCTCCTATGACTTACCTCACAATTTACTGGGCAGTTTCGGGATGTTAACCTCTATAATCGGAATTTGTATTTGTGCAGAGGTGAATAGATATAACAGTAGGTAAGCATAAAATGTTTGGAAAATGAGGTGCGAATATCTTTCGTTTACTACAAATATGCATGCTGTTGGACAGGTGTCCATGTTGACTACTGTACACGATAAACTGTCCTTTGTGCCATGCATTGTGAGAATGGAAAAAATTACAGCCGCCCACCTTTATGCTGAACAAGTGAACTGTTTCAAACGGCACTAGCTGCTGCTTTTCTGAATCTGACTACATGATCAAAACTCAACTGTGTCTCCACTCAAACGAAAAGAGCTCCACATGGCTGGGTCATGAGCTCTACATTATGCAAAATCACATGCAGCGTTAGAGGCCTTAACAACAATGTGCAAACAGGAAGTAGTAGTACTGCATGTGCTGCGATTCTCAAGAAACTGGTAGAAACAAGAGCATACACACTTTTCTAATTGTGTATATTGAAACAGTTGCCCTTTGATTAAGGTTGCAGCAGCAAATTCGTTTATGTAAAAGGTGTGCAGTATCTCGTGTACATATTGGCATAGGTAGTCCTAAACTAACACATAAAAAGCTCCATCTGTTATATGCCTGAAATTGGGGTATGGTACACTGCTCTCATGGTGACCTGGCAATTCCAGTTTGCAGGCTATGGTGGCAGCCTGTTCAGCAAGGACCCCTACGACAAAGACGATGAGGAAGCTGATGCCATCTATGAAGCCATTGACCGCAGGATGGATGAGAAGCGCAAAGAATACAGGTTAGCAGCACATATCGCAAGCTGTCTTTGACAGCTAACTATCCCCTTTAGTCACGTATTTCGTATACTTGCCAACTATCCCAAATTTTTTGGAAAGTCAACGAATTTGAGTTCATGATTTTAGGAATTTCGTGTCTGTATTTACAAAAAAGAAAATGTGCTCATGAAAAATTCGTTCCCAGTGGTCTCCAAAGAGTTTCTGGTGGTGAAAGGCTGCCAGATGGGTAGTTACTTCGAGCACTGTAATCGGAAACAGCAAAGTTGCCGCAAAACTCGCTGTGATCTAAAAACAATGTGTCTTTGTTGTTCCAAGCTTGCTGCCGCATGTGCGTTATGTCTAAAGGAAGAACATTCACTCACTCTGAGCCCATGCCTTTCGAGACCTGCAGATGCACTTTATTAACAGAGTGAGCTTTTCTTAGGAAATGCTTGCTGCATTACGGTAGACGGTCATATGTTAGAATGCTCTTGCACATAAATATATATGCGTGTTAAAAAAACACCAGGTGATCAAAGTTAATCTGGCGCCTCCTCCTATGACTTACCTCACAATTTACTGGGCAGTTTCGGGATGTTAACCTCTATAATCGGAATTTGTATTTGTGCAGAGGTGAATAGATATAACAGTAGGTAAGCATAAAATGTTTGGAAAATGAGGTGCGAATATCTTTCGTTTACTACAAATATGCATGCTGTTGGACAGGTGTCCATGTTGACTACTGTACACGATAAACTGTCCTTTGTGCCATGCATTGTGAGAATGGAAAAAATTACAGCCGCCCACCTTTATCTATCAAAGAGGCCAGTTTACCCTGAACAATGTGAAGCATGGATAGATGTGAGCGGCAGTCAAGTACTTGACAGCAACTGTAGCTATGTATATTGCAAATTACGCTTTCAGCACTGAAAGAGCATGCTTTTGCTACTGTGCATTCAAATGCTGCGTGAAGGTGCTTGATAGTTGGATTATGCTCCTGGCATAAGTCAGGACTACCATAATACAGTTGACCCTGGATAAAATCAAACCCGGAAATATTGAATTGTCGTCTATATCGAACACTCGTAAAATGCTTGGAAATCCCGTGCAAAAGTGTAGTGCCGTACGACATGTTTATCGAACGCTGTGTGGCGGTGCACCCTGGCAAGTGCACTTTTCCTGATGAGGCTGCAACAACTTCTCATGCTGTCGAAAATATTCAGCGCCATTGAAACGGCACTTTGCTGGTGGGAATCCCGCTACCATTGCTCCAATTTGCTACATTCCGTTAATTTCATCCACGCTACAAATGAGAGAAACTGCTCCGAAGCTGCTCCAGGGTGAGCCACGCTGCGCCCTCTCGAAGATCATGACGAAGAGGAGTTGTGGTCAACGCCAGGTGGCCGTCGACATTATGTTGTGCAAAGACTGCCTTTGCATCTCCCGCCTATCATAAAGCTAAATGGGCCAAATGGTCGCTGAGCTAATCCAATCCAATGCGTGCTCGCGCATGTTTGCTGTCTGCCATTAGGAAACTGTATGCACCATATTTTTTTATTCATTTATTCTATTTAACTTTTTTATTTTGCATGTTGTGCATAGTTTAGGATGAAGTTCAGTCAGACTTAGTAGTGTGCAGTTGGCCCATTCTGCATTGTCGGTGTTTCCCGCATTCATACTTCATACCAGCGGCATGGCCTTGGGGGTAGAGGTGTTGTGTATTTGGCATGGCAGCTGTGTCCTGGCATTCAGGAAACTGAAACTTGCCCTCTTGCATGTTGTTAGCTGCTTTGCTGGGTCACGTTTATCTATGTGTGCCTTTTTAATGCACATTTGTAGCTCTGCCTTTTTTACTAGCAAGACGGCTTTAGGGTACGGCCACGCTAGCGGCAAAAATTGCGCGCGTCATGCCGCGAGCGGCAAGTTGCCGCGCGTCAGCGCCTTGCTGCGAGGCCACCGTGGCAAGCGCGTCTCGAAATGCGGCAGCGCAATAAGATCTCCCGCACTCTCCGAATGCGCGAGCAACACCACGAGCACTCGTTGTTTCATGCTAGAGACGACGATGGTCGATTGAAAACCTGGCGCGAATCGGCGGCGGTCTGGTTGTGATGGCTCTGTGACGTCACCCTCGTCGCTCTTGATTGGTTCTTCATCTCGCGGCATTTGCCGCAGAAGTGGGTCTAGAACCCATTTCGCGCGGCACGCCACAACACCACCGATTCCTGCTGCATTTGCCACGCGCGGCATGACGCGTTGGCGCATGTTGTTGCCGCTAGTGTGGCCGTACCCTTAGGCCTAAAATAAAATTGCTCAAGTGGCCTTTCTGCATACCACATTAAAGTTTGTTATATTCAGGTTTAACTGTACATGCGTTTGCAAGTTTATTCTGCCTTCATGAATAGTGAAATCTAAGAAGCGTAATCTGGTGCCGTTAGCTTGAGTTTGTTGCGGTCATTTACAACGTCGCAACTGATCATAGCAACTTCAGCCCTTGCATGTCAAATCCAAAGGCCAAAAGCAAAATTATGCCTGTCCTGTTGACACGGAGGAAGAAAAAAACGAGGGAGTGTCGTGTCCTAATCTTGAAGCCTAGTCATAAAAGATAAGCAGGCCCTCATCGCATGATAGACAAGTGGTAGTTTCTAGTCGCCTACCTTTACGGGAAGAGTTCTGACGC
Source organism: Dermacentor silvarum (assembly GCF_013339745.2). Classification (NCBI taxonomy): domain Eukaryota; kingdom Metazoa; phylum Arthropoda; class Arachnida; order Ixodida; family Ixodidae; genus Dermacentor; species Dermacentor silvarum. Next base: position 104,896,021 of record NC_051157.2, read on the forward strand.
CATCTATTGCACAAGCACACATTAGTAATGTATGCCCTCCGAGATCTGGCAGCAAACCTGGCTTGGCGTGAGTGCCGTAATATCTTGGAGGTCATGTCCAGCTTATACAGCTGCTCTTGTTAAGCCTGTAAGAAACCGAGAGGTTGCAGCGGAGCGCCCGACCAAGAGGACCAGCTGAGCAGGCTTTTAGAATGGACTAGCATGTGCCGTGCTTGCGCCGCTCGCACGCGCCGCCCAACTTTATTCTCGTTGTTCACAGCAGGCGCGAAAGCGCCAGCTGAGAGCGCCGACCTTAACGTCCTTGTGTTGCTGCGTCGGTTGGAGCTACAGGGCCCCCCCGCCCAGATGGAATGGCGAAATGTACGCGATTCTCTGCAGTGGTCTGGCCAGGGAGTGCAGCAGTGGACGAGGTTTTGGTGGCGGCAGCTTGAGGAACGTGGCCCCGATGATCTCTGCAGCGCAGAGGCCGCAGGTGCGATGCCATTCGCGCTCTAAGCTGCAGATGCAGATGTTGCGTGCTTGGTTTGCATGGACGGTCAACCCAAGGGGAGCGGTGTGGGGAACGCGGCTGCCATGATGACATTGTCCCAATTTGGGCTGGCCAAGCGATGAAGGCCGCGGTGGGGCGCGTCGGCGCCAACAGCAACATCGAATCCAGCACCCGCAGATGCCGCGACCGTGGTGACAAGCCACGGTTTTGAGACCCGGCCCGCTCGATCAAGGTTAGCGTGGTTCCAAAATCTGAATGTCAGTCGGATCCGTGAACATAGGTTTGGTGTTGAGGGTGGGCCCTTTCGAAGTGCGCGGTAGCAGCATCCGGCCTGGCACCTGTGAAAAATCGGATGGACGCAGCGACAAAAAGCAGGGAAGCAGGGGGCTACTGGCCGCGCTAGACACGAGTTCTCCGACGCCGAGCATTGCAAGTCGAGGAGGCATCCTTGTGGCCAAACGTCAAGGCAGAGTCGTTGGATGTTGAAGCCGAGACACTGAACTTGCACTGCGAGAGGGGGCATGCGACAGGGCTCCACGGGAAAGACACTGGCGTAGCTAGGAAGTGCATTGCACGTGATAGCTGGCGGACCAGTCTCACCGCAGTGTTGCCGCAGGATCTCATGCGGAACAGGCGCACTGATATGCGTCTCGCCAGCCTCAAGGCATGGCTCGCAGCTGTATCATCTCCACGGCTTGGGCTGTGGACGCCATGTAACTCGGGTGGAGTGCATGCAGACTCTTTGGTATGCTCAGGCGTGGTTGCGAGGTGGTCGTTGCTGAGGAACTAGCGGGCTCACCGGTTGTGTAATTGATGTTGTGGGAAGTGTGGCGGGAGGTTGTTCATCTTCGTAGAACGAACGAGACGCGGACGGCGCAGTTGTCATATTGTCTCCCCACAATGTCTCCTGTGGTGTAGGTGCAGCGGAAGATTCGCGAGCTGTGGTGCAGCTCTCACCAGGTGTCAATGGCGAAGAGGACGACGTAGGGTGAGCCACTCCTTCAGAAGCGTCAGCCGTTGAAGGAATTGTGGTGTGCTGCGTAGTTGATCAGGAACTGGTACGCCAAAGTGTTCAAGAAAGTGGTTTTGAGGCCCTTGTATATGTTCTGGTCTGGTGGCGGAAGGTCAAGACAAGATAAGACGTCGGTGGGAATTTCTTGCTTGAGGAGTAGGTACCGCGAGAGCTGCAACGACAAGCCATTTACGTATAGCTGTGCGTCTACCTGCGCGAACCACACGATAAGGCTGTGCGGACGGTAGGGCCACAGTTGTAAACGCCAAGGGTCGTCGAGCTTCGGTGGGCACCACTTTTCCAGCTGGTCCATGGTCGCAGGCGGGGCTCGGCAGCTGGCGATACTGAATCGGTCCTTGTTGATGATCTGATGATCACGTCCGGGCGCCAATGTAAGAAACCGAGAGGTCGCAGCGGAGCGCTCCGACCAAGAGGACCAGCTCAGCAGGCTTTTAGAACTGACTAGTGCGTGCCATGCTTGCACCGCTAGCACGCGCCGCCCAACTTTATGCTCGTCGTTCACAGCAGGCACCAAGGCGCCGGCTGAGAGCGCCGACCTGAACGTCCCTGCGTTGCAGCGTTGGTTGGAGCTACAAGCCTAATGGACCAAGAAACCGAGAACAGATCTCAAAAAACAGCGCCCACTTGTCACAAGTGCTTGCTGTCAAAGCATCATGACTCATATCTAAAGCAAATACAAGTGTCTGTGGAAGGATAGACGAAACAGTGCAGGATGACGACTCGATAGATCCTAAGCAAGTGGCTGTCACCTCATAATAGCATGTGTGAAAGTTACCGCAAAGCAAGCAGTCATCTTTGAACGTTCTGGCAACTTGTGGGCCTATTCGTTCCTGAGAGCCACGGCACCCGTGGAGGTCCTGGAGAGAAAGGTGGCATCAGAGGAGGTTGGCCTGCCGTGGCTAGCTGTGACGTCATGCTCCACCTAGCTTTTTTTCTTCCTCCATGCCGACAAAGCCGTTCCAATGCTGAAATGAGGGAAGTTCGCCAAGTACAACTCCTGACAGGAGCATTGTAGTTGATAGTTATGTATAAATTATTTTTTATGTGATTGAGGCTGTTAAGTACATAAAATATTGCACTGTGCGAACTATGGTGTTGACATACGCATTTTGCAGTCCAACGAGTTCCGGCAAACACATAAATAACGAATGACATTAGGGCAAATGACGTTAGTTGTTTGTGTGGCATCACGCATTAAAATTCAAGGCATTAGCGAGTTAATGTAATTTATTGAGCCCACATGGCTTGGGTTGATAACCTGGAGTATAGAACGAAGTCATGTACGACTTCTTTCCTTTGGTTCTACCGTCAAGAGAGACCAAGAT
>NC_051157.2:104898968-104939466 GCF_013339745.2 Dermacentor silvarum
GTGAAATACTTTGCACATGAAATGGAAATCTCATTGACATAATCAGTTATAGATTTTGCATTAGTTTTATGCTGTTTCTTGCAGTCTTGTCTTTCATGAGTACTTGCATAATATGGAAAAGGGTACCTTGACATTCTAAATGTTATCTATATATGACCACACAACTATTATTTTTTTCCTAATCAGAGGAGGCTCTCGTGTCATTATATTAATTGAACTTCTTTAACAATGAATACGCGACAGGTACTTGCATGTGAACAAGTGTATGTAGCCTCCCAAAGGCAAGCACGTTTACGAAAGTATCTTTCAGTCATATTGGCAAGAAAACTTTCCCATAGGCTTTTTTTTTCATGCAAAAGGTGACCACACATTTCTTGATCTAGCAGACTGATCTTTTATGCTACAAGTCTGTGCTGTTTTCCTTGCAACGAGTAGTTTTACATATACCACACATTTCTTGATCTAGCAGACTGATCTTTTATGCTACAAGTCTGTGCTGTTTTCCTTGCAACGAGTAGTTTTACATATGTCTACAACACGTAGGTCCTTCATCGGCTATTCTTTTTTTTCTACAACTTTGATGTTTTCTTGGGAACAATATATTGCACGTTTTTGAAAGCTAGCCATTCAGAGGCCATTCTTTCTTGAAAAGCTTCTTTGCAGCCAGGCTCTAAAGTTGTTGATAGACTGTTTATATTGATTTTTTTACGTAACAATCAGTAGTCTTGCATTTAAAACTTATTCTTTGTGCCCAATATTTAGCTCTCTTTTCGCACTAGTTAAGGTGTGGTACCCAATTTTTTTATATGAAAATAAATATTGTTACTAGAGGTACGTGTGTTGTCGTATGACTATCGAATATTTGATAAATAATATTTTATAAATTCGTATTTGAAAACGTTTACATTCGCCCACCTTTACTTCTTGTACAATGCACAAAGAGGCACGCAAGCCATAGTGGTGCTTAATGAAGTCTCTTTTTGCTGCATGTAATAGTGGCAAAAAGCAGCTTCTCACAGGGAACTTGATTGTGTTGTCTTGTGTATTGTTCTTCTGCCATATGTATTCTGAATTGATAATTATATCACAGACAGATATATAACCTCTCAATGGAACAGACATTTATTTGATACACATGAACTCGCACCCTGTTCAGCTGACTTTCAGTTACGCTGATTGTGGCCAGCCTCTATAGAGTATGTCTGCAATGTGGTATGAGGTTATGTGTGCAGTGCTACTGTTAAGCCAACTATTGTTCTCACGGCAATGTATTAGGTAAGGTTATTGCATAATTATTATTAAAAAAAAGACAGCATTAGCCCAGGTTTTAAGGGTGAGAAAATGCTTGGTGCACTTCACCAAGCATACAGACAGCATATAATGTGACTACATACCATGTGCTAGTTTGTATTTACAAAGTGTTCGCAAAATGGGGAAGGTGGCAGTGAGACTCCTTGGGGAAGCAACACTTCAGTTGTACTGATGGTACGGCATGACCATATAATTTCCTTATTGCTTGGTTAAAAATATGGTGGGTTACAACCTATGAAATGCCACACCAGCAAGGCTGAACATCCATCCTTACTTTTCAGTGGCTTAAATACGCCACTGTGTTGTTGAGCCTGTGTTGTTGAGATTTCGAAATATCGCCTCGTGTGCCACGTTGTCAAATGCCCCCTTCAGGTCTAGCGCGAGAATGGCCCGTGGTGTGTGGCAGGGATGACAATCTCCTTCTTCAATTGCATTAGCACGTCCTGGGTCTCAAGATGTCCTATAAAGCCAAACATGGGGACTGGCATTTGCTGGGTTTCGTCCAGGTGTTGTTGGAGGCATTTGAGTACTATCCTTTTCATGATTATGCTTTTGCATGATGTGAGGGATATCAGCCACAGGTTGTCAATGTGCGGGGACTTGCCCGGTTTGGGGATAAAGCGTACTCCAGCTGTTTTTCATTCTTGTGATAGCTTGGGTGATGTCCAAAAGTCATTGAAGGGGTCTAGAAGCGTCTCTAGGGCCTGACCTCGAAGATTCTGGTCGGGTCCGGGGGCACTGCTTCGCCGGCTTTTTTCATCAATGGAACAACGACATAACACAGAACGAACAAACACGAGTGCTGTGTGACACGGTCATATTCCATCATGTAATCAATTGTACGCTCACTTTTAACTTGGCAGCTACTAAAAAAAAAACGTAAGTAAATCAACAAGCCGTTGTTGAACATTCACTCGCGTGCTCGGTGATGAAGAGAAGTGACTTGTCGATCTACACAGCTGTATTCCGCGATAATAGATATGAGTATGTTAATATACAGGGCGTTCATTTTAAAGTGTTACGGAATTTTTAAAAATCGCCTGTGGCAGGTAGCATAATTCTTATCGTTGAGCTGGGTTATTCGATGAGGTGGACATTAGTAGCACAAAAAATTGAAACACATATTCAAGTAACAAAAAGCTTGCAAGGTGAGCTTGCAAGACGCGTCCACTTGAAATGAATTTCCAGGATGACGCCAGCTTTGAGTTATTATTTTCCAAAGTGTGGGACGAAATAAATGGGCGTTCCAGTTACTTTAGTGCTTCAATGTATAAAACAGCATTTTGGTAAAAAAGTAAGTGGAACAACGGTGCATTTTTAGGGCGAGTTTGATGGCACATATCTCCAAACTGGCGTCATTCTGGAAATTCATCCCAAGCTCACCGGCTCCAATTCGTAAATCACAATATGTGCTGTACAATAATTAACTAAGAAGTTGATTAGTCATTTTTTTAATTAGTTCAATATGGGATTTCTCGTGTTACTAATGTCCGCCTCATCGAATAACCCAGCTCAACGATAAGAATTATGCTACCTGCCACAGAGGATTTCTAAAAAAATTTTAGAACTTATAAATGAACACCCTGTATAACGCTGCGGCGCTTCAGCGTGCTACGCTGTTGCTGCGACAAATCCCTTGTTCATTGGATTAAAAACGCACGCGCGGTCTTGCAAGCTTTCGCTAGCACATCTACAAAAAATGCGCCGTCACGCCGCACACAACCGAGTACATAGCGATGTATGTTGTTACAACAGTATGCGGTAGCAATGATTTAAAAAAAAAGAAAGAAAGGAAAACGAAAAAAAAAAAGGCGCAGGTAAGATCACTGCATAGTGTTCGAGAGGTGGCTCAGCGCGCCAACACAACACATGCCGTCAACAGAGTATGACATTGCAAGAGTTTTGCGTTTTCGCCGTGACGCGGAAGCTTGAACCCACGCCGACAAAAATATGCCAGTGTCGTCTGCTGTTGACGATAGTTGCCGACTTGGAACATCTTTGCCCCGCCTCTCGGTTGCGGGCTCTTAACATACGTCGCGTCCCCAAATCGGAGTGCGGATGCCGGCACATGCGAACAGCTCGAGCTCACTAATCAGAAAATTACCGAATAAGAAAACAAACGTAATAACAAAATCCTGGCTCGGGCCAAAATTTTGCTGGTCGCCAGCACACAAACGCTGCGACCGCGCTGCTGCATGTTGCCAGTCGCTGGTTATCTGTTTTGCCAGCCAGAGGGCGCATGCGTACGGCACCGCTCGCGCCGGTCCCAGCGTGAATCGAATTTTGTGCCCGGTTGCTCCAACCGCCCGCTGTCACTGAACCGCCAGCATGCGGTGCGGCTTGCGGCAATGTGCGGCTCGAGCGTGTACAGACCTTAAGTGGTTCGTTTGGAAAAAAAGGTTGCAGTGGCTTAGCTCGGTTATGCCAGGATATACGCAGCGTTAGCAAAGGTTCAGCTGATTATTCTTAGCTTTCCTGGTTGTCTAGATTGCCAAGGTTGTTGTCATGCTTACTGCTGCTCCAATGACACACACGCGGTATACGTATTATGTGGCACATGTATATAGCCTTCTTCTGTTCATTCCTCCTACGCTCAACCGCTAATTTCCAGGCAACTACTTCGGGATCCGATGAGTCAAGCTTCTCCGTTCTTCTGCGCTGTTGAGCAGCATTTGCGCTCTCCTTCTCCATGGCTATACCACACTGGCAAACGCCAGTCAGAAGCGCAGCGGCTCCAGCGCAGTGTCAGACGGCGACTGCACAGCGAGCGCGCGCCGGCGCCAGTGCGTCTACCACGGCTACGACGTCACTCCTCTGGAATGCGCAGACCGGCCGCGGCGGAGTGCGCGAGAGGTGCCGGCTCCGGTGGCTCCGGTGCGCAAGCCGTGTGACATCACTGATCCTTGCGCATGCGCAGCACGGCTCTTGATGTGCCGCGCGAAACGGGCTTGGCTAGGCCAGTGTAGCTAACGCTACAAAAGGAAAGGTTGGCGCTATCTTCTGCAGCCCTTGAGGGAGCACGGCTCAGCGCCAACCTCACAACACTCAAGTCCCACTGTTTTATCCCTTTGGTTTCCCTCTTTCACTCGACGAGGGAATGCACTTTGGTTCTTAGCCAATGACCACCCTCGATCAGTTCGCAGAAGCCACCATTTCCAGCCAAGAGTCGCCTCTCCGTAGCGGTCAGTTCGCGGAAGCCACCATTTCCAGGGAGGGCGGCGGTTGTCTTGAAAGGGCTCCAGGTTGGCGCGTCACATTTGGTGCCGGGCCTCGTCGTAGTTTGGGCGGCGCTGGTAATTTCACGGAAACGCACCAAAGGGCGACGTTGCCATTTAGCGACGCATGAGGTAGCCTGGAGACTAACTGCTCATCCTTCAGTCCCAGGTGACACTTTCCGGCCGCGAGAACCGACAAGCGTGAAGAGCACTTGATAGCTTCCCCGTATGTCGATGAGGCCTCCTTTGTCCCGAAGGACCGCCAGACACAACAACGCTGTTCTTCGTAAGCTGCCCGCTGTTCAGGAGTTCGTACGATGCATGGCCTACCCATGTTGAAGTCGGGGAGAAACTGCTGCACGCGCGCTCTGCTGCGACGGAGGGAACGACCACACTGACGGCGCAGTCAATGGCGGGCATCTCTTTCTCTTTGTGGCAAAGGTAGCTCAAGGACGCGTTGCAGGTCCCGGAGGCTGGAGCTCACCACCCGGAGTCCACAGGGGTATGTGCCATTGCGCGTGGACCCTTTCTGCACTATCGCCAGGATCCGCCCAGATTACTGCGCACATGTGACGGACGGATTTTGGTTTCGCCAAGCCATATACAGCTTCGCTGTAATAAATAATAAATAAACATGTGGTCGCATTCATGTAAACACGGCTACAAAAAGAATGACACGCATTATTTCACTCAAGGGCGGAATGCGCTGAATATATATTCCGGCTTTCGCATACACGTTAAGCGAAAAGGAAGCATGCATCGCATTCATATATGAATATTAACGACAATGTGATATTCACTTGACCATATGCTCACAGAAGACGGGCAGCGTTCATTAGTTCTTTAACGCATGCATTCATTGTTATTCTCCACGAAAGGCCGGAACTTCAGGGAGAAATCTGGTTTAAACAGATTTTCATAAAACGTGTTCGGGGTGTAAAAATCGGGAATTGTCGACGAAAAAGGACCGCTATGTATATGTTGCTATTGTCTGTTAAAACCGAGTGAATTCTGTATTCTTATCAAGTGTCAAAAAATTAAGAAAAAAGAGGCGGCCAACATCAGGCTGTTGTGCTGGAAGTCAGACGTTGGATCACACCGTCGATCAAGCATTTATTTTCACTGAAGAGGTTCGAAACGACGCGAGACAGGAACCTAACTACCTACCTACCCACGACAACGTTATGCCTCGCATTAAACCAGGGCTTCTCAAATTATTGAAATGGCACTGCGTATACTGATTAAGGGAAGGAGGTCGCTCCAAGAAGCTCTAAAAGCACACCCGTATCTCCTTATCTATATAACACGGATGGAAAGGGTGGGATCTCTCTTTGTCCATGTTTCGGCTTACAAGTGCGCTGGAAAGTTTTCCAGCACGACGTCCGTCTGTCCACAAAAGGCAGACCAGGTTCACCGTGTGTGATCGGGTCATCCGCATGGCTTCAGCTGCAAAGCAGCCCGGTATAGTAGCACGGCTTGTTAACTGTCCGCCCGTCCTCTCCATTAAGCCCCTCATCCGTCGCTTATGACAGAAAACCACCGCGAAATAAAGGGCACAGAAAAAGAAGTCACTCCACATTTGCTTACACTTGAGATGTCATCACGTGCGCACTCCGCCATCAGTACGCGTGCATCTGCATGCGATGGCAAAAGCGGGAGGGCTGCGACGAATAAATGGGAGGGGGTGGGAGTCGCTGAGCTGCTTAGCGGCAACCGGATAGCGTACGTGTAATGTTATTCGCTCAACGTGCAAGCGTTTCCCGTCGTGGCCATCACTCAGCTGGCTCGCTAGTCAGACCGGGGCACCATCGCTTTAGGTGGCAGGAACCTATAGGAACGCATGCTGCCCCGCCGTGGCCACTATGAATGCGTGTGATTCTACACGAGACCTTGATCGTTCTCTGTTGCACGGCTTTATGTTTTCCTTATTTGCAAAGCACGCCTGCGTGACCGTCAGAGTTCTTCAAGCATGCCTGTTTCCAAACTCCGCTTCAAACTTCATGCATGCTATGTGGCCATTGCGGTGTTGGGTGGCGGAGGAAGGGGATGATTTAAATTTGCATGTCGCCACGGAGCTACAAGCTGATGGTCGTCATCGCTCATCTTCTCCTAAGTGGGGCTGGGAATGGTTAACCTAAAACAACTTCAAAAGGATGGTTTGCTGGGAAAGTTGATATTAATCTAAGAAAGGTGCGGAATAAGTAATACCGTTCACATTGCATCGCTAGCACAACGTGCCAAAATGCTGATGTGTTGCTGTGCTTGCCAGACAAAGTGACTTTTTCATAGTTAGTTTTGTTGTCCACATATAACTCGGCGATGAGCAAGAATAGAAAGAAAAAGTGCAACTTTATTTCTTTACGACTCTTAGTCGCTGTCATTACTGCCGGAGTCCAGCTCGAGTAACCAGAGAGAGCGAGAGAGGAAAGGCAGGGAGGTTAACCAGAAGCAAGTTTCCGGTTTGCTACCCTACACTGGCCGGGGTGGGGGATAAAGTTGTTGGAAAGAGTGACAAGAGAGAGAGAGCGAAAAAAAAACAGCCGTGGCGCTGGGTCAATGTACCTGGACCCGAAGCAGCCTGAATGTACACGACAGGCGCCTCCCCCTACTAACGTCACCGGAACGCCATTCGCGCCGTCATCGGTTGCGCACAAGAGACCAATAGTTTACGTAACCCATAGGACATGTAAACATTACGTGTTTCGCAGCTGGGACCACCTAGTAAACAAACTTATTCCTGAAGTGTTCATTTACCGTATCATTACTAAGCAATCTGTATCAGAGGCATCAAAGCATATTTACGTAAGTTTATGCAGTGGTAACGTAGTCGACATTGAATGCCCCACCACGAACACAAAAAATGAAGTTGAGGTTAACGGCCCAACCTCAACCTCAGTAATGAGGTTTAGGTGAGGCAGAATTGTCAGGTCGATGGCGGCCGCTGAAAGCTGAGGTGAGGACTTCTAAATGCGCCTCAAACCGTTGAATTAGGTTGAGTGAAGGTGCCAAACTAATTGTAGGTTTAGGTGAGGTCAAGCAACTTGAGGTCGTTTGCCCGCCTGTGGCAGTAACTGCCGGACAAGATGGGGTTCAGAGTCACATAAAACAATGGTTATGGTTAAACATGCGACCGCCAAACCAGCGTGCAGGCCAATCCCATTGACTTACCCAGCGCGAAAGTAGCGTAACGCGCCCGTTGAGACAGTAACCCTTCTATTCAGAAATCCTTCTTAATTTCAAGTCGATGCTTTACTTGATCTTTAAATTACGCCTGGCGGGAACGTCACTCATTGCGTTTCTTTAGGCGCGTTCACGACAGGCGTCATTTAGATCCAAGTCAAGCATGGGCTCAATACGGAGGTAAAATTCGTAGCATATTCTACCCGCATCCGTAGCATATTCTAATTTAGGACGTAATAATGTCTTGTAGATCAGGTATGTTAGATCAGATAGTGTGGTAGAAAAGTTACGGCGCTGAACGCCTAGCATGCGGTTAGCGCTGTTAAAAACATACTCGGCATAAATTGATCATGATAGGCGTGACATAAACGCCTTCTCCTCCCCAAGCAGCCGTGATGTTGTCCAACTTTTCCTGTCATATCGTCGATGTAGAGACGAAATAAAGCAGAAAGTCGGAGAGGTTAACTAAAAGAAAAGATATATTACACATATCCAAAGCATGTTTTCTATTCTACGTTAAGCGAATCTGCCATCAAGTGGTTAAATAAAGGCTATAAAATGGTTCAACTAGACTCGCCGAACAGCGGGAAAGATTCGATGCACAAATCCCACGTAGAGAACAGAACCGGCAATCCGCACATCGAGGAGTAATACAGATGCGTTTTACGTGTTGTTTTTTGTGTCAGCTACTCGCCAAGACAACAGCACTAGCATCACCGTCACCCCCGCAGCAGCACCACAGCAAAACAAAGTACCGCAGTAGCACCGGAGCACCAGCAGCAACACAGCAGCAGCAACAGCAGCAGCTATGGTCAGCAAAGTGCAGCATTGATCGCCTATAGAAAGCTCCACTTAAAGAACAAAAAAGAACCGAAAACAATTGTCGTAGCTGCAGTCCTGGCTATACGAAGTGATGCTAAGTTATACGAAGTGTATAAGCATTTCCTCGTGGTCCTGTGGCATCGGGGAACGCCTGGCGAAGCACTTGCAGTCCGAGCACACGTAGGGGAAGTGGGGCGAAAGCTATGCACAGTGTATGGGCGGCGCGCAGCAGACAACACGCCGGGATGACGTCACGTCGCATGCGCAGTAGCGCGCAGCTGGTGGGAGCTCGGCCGAGCCCTCGCCAGAGGCACCTGCTGCAGTCACGCCCAGCGTTGGTCACGCCCGTACCTGGTGGTGCGGGCTTCCCCATTTTATTTTAAATTTTTTTAGTGTTTGGGGACACAAAAAAGCCGGTAGATCCCACGCGCTGTGGGAATCGATGTTATGCGAAGCAATATGCAGGGAGCCTACCAAATTAACGAAAAGACCATGAGAGCACCAAGACGTAGGCGGCTCTTTGTTGACCTACATGACACGCATGTCATGACATTCATGTCATGAGTCCTCATGAGTCCCTTTAGCTACACCTATAAGAGACCTTAGGGCGAAAGCCTTAGTCATACTTGTGACTATGAGTTCTACCTTCATCCTTTAGTGTTTCCTTCACTTAGGGCCCACGTCCGAATCAATTCCAGTGGTTTTTGAGTGTTAATCTTTTTTCGCTGATTCATTGTCAATTTTGCTGAGTCATGCTCATGACTATGACTTCTACCATCATGCTTTAGTGTTTTCTTCACTTAGGACCCTCGTCAGAACCCATTTCAATTGCTTTTGAGTGTTAATCTTTTTTTGCTGAGTCATTGTTCTTTTGCTAAGTCATGCTATTGGCTATGATTTCTACCATCATCATTGAGTGTTTTTTTTTCACTTAGTGTTCACGTCCGAACCGATTCCATTGACTTTTTAGATTTAATCTTTTTTCGCTGCATCATTGTCATTTTTGCTGAGTCAAGCTCATGACTATGACTTTTACCAGCATCCTGTAGTGTTTCCTTCACTTTGTACCCACGTCCGAACCCATTTCAGTGGTTTTTGAGTGTTAATCTTTTTCGCTGGGTCATTGTCATGACCTACATGACACGCAAGTCATGACATTTATGTCATGACCTATCACTTATGTTCGTCATACACTCCTGTCATACTATACCAATTTTGGTACCTACCAAGTTAACGAAACGACCATGAGAGCACCAAGACGTAGGCAGCTGTTTCATGACCTACATGGCACGCATGTTATGACATATCATTTATGTTCGTCATATACTCTTGTCATAGTATGCCAATTTTGGTACATACCAAGTTAACGAAACGACCATGCGAGCACGAAGTCGTAGGCGGCTAGATAGATAGATAGATAGATAGATAGATAGATAGATAGATAGATAGATAGATAGATAGATAGATAGATAGATAGATAGATAGATAGATAGATAGATAGATAGATAGATAGATAGATAGATATTGTTAAAGTAGCAAATGTTCGCCAAGAAATGCTTCGCATTTAAAAGCAGTCACGGACACCGCGAGCGTTCGGCGCTAATGCGGGGAAACGGAGAAGCGCGGATGGCGTCGGCAGCACCTGTGCGCGTTGCCTCGTTGGTGCTGCTACAATTTGTTTCTCTTTCTCGCTCTCATTTTCTCTTTCTCTCTCCCGAGCATAGCGTGCGACGCGCGCACTCTCTCTCGCTCTCATTTTCTCTTTCTCTATCCCGAGCATAGCGCGCGACGCTCCGCGAGGTGGTTGTTAGGCAACGCAGTGGCAGGCAGCAAACAATACGACCGGCTTAAACAGCTCCGCTGGTATAAAAAGGAAAAGAAATAGCGGTGTCAGACAGCGCATCCTCAGAATCCTCAGAGAGTTTTGCGCGTTTCGTGCCTTCGCTTTTTTATGGAAGTTCGAAAGAAAGATGGAAACTTGAAGCGATGAGGAGTAGTGGAACAAGGAATGTCGCTTTAAGCCAGCGTTTTCACGATGTGAATTGTTCGCCAGGGCATGTCTAAGGCAAGTCCTCTTGTCGAAACGATGGCTTAAAGTGACATTCCTTGTTCCCCTGCTCCTTATCATATGCTACTTATGGAGCTTAGCGTGACATGCTAACACTAGCAAAGATGGTTTAGTGGGGTAAACGTGGCGCCACCTTCGAGGCAAGAGCCGCCTGCTTGGGACTTATGAAGTCGTCGTCCTGTGCTGTTTTGGCCCATTTGATTCCAACATGTTTCTGTTTGCTTTTCATTTGCGTCATGACGCTTCGGCAGCAAATTACTAGTGACACCTGGATGCTGTTTTAGAAATCGCTCCTCAATTTTTCGGCACTTTAGGTACGCCATGCCTTCCGAGATTTTGCAGCGCGAGTGACAAGCCAAGCGCGAAGCGTGATCTCAGGCCATAGAATACGAATGTTTGCTTGTATTACAGATAGCGCCACAAACAACACATTATCGTAATTCACCGAAAATCAAAGTGTCCTCGTAAACGTTGCAATGCATGATAACATTGATACAGCATTGGACTGTAGATTGACATTTGACGTGCACTTGGATTACTTGTACTTTGTGAACATTTACATCTAGGTGGTGTCGTAACTGTTCGCGTTAGCGTTCCGCTCGGTATCGCTGTTCCAAAAAAAAAAAAAAAAAAAAAAAAAAAAAAAACCTAGTTTGTGCCGTGCTTTGAAGCGTTATCGTTGCGCCGGTTGCGAACGCCATAAAGCAAGGATTTTATGCTCTACTAAAATTGTCCCGCCTTCGGGGTGGGTTCAGGTCGTAACAGAACAGGTTTTAATGTTTCTTCGCTGTAGTACACAGAAAGCTACTCGACATGCTAAACGTCATTGCCTTCATACTATCTACGCCGTCACCTTGCTGCTGTTAGTTCCGATCTTGAACACATTGGTTGATATCGTAACGCTTTGCAGAACTTCAAAATATGTTGGATCACCAGCTACCTCTGAAATGGTTCGCCCAACATTGAGCCCCACAGAGCGTTATATCTTCATAATTATTTGTCATTACTTCATATTTTCTGTAAAACACTTAATGGTAGAGATTTATAAACATGTTCTTGCCGTCAGTACTCTACAAAAATGGCATTGATGTAATAACAACCATTGCGTAGCCAAAGACGAGGAAAGCACCCGTGAAGTTCGTTTCGAATACCACGAGTTGACATGAAAATCCAGGATGTAGCATCAAAATGCCAACCGAAAGCACGGTGGTGCGCCTCCATCGTTGTTCAAGCAAACAAACGCAGTTTTAGGAAAAAAGTATTTTAAAATCATAACAAAACTATCACTCTCTTCCCATACAGGAGCACGTAAAGAAAAAAAAAAAGGGGGGGGGGGGGGGGGGAGGGAGCATATTTCAAATAGGTAGCATGTCAGTCCATAATAAGAACCAACGTGCAAAGGGATTAAATCCATGAGCTTTCTTGAGGTTGGAGAAGGATAAAAGACTATATTTACTGTAGAGTTATCCCCACCAACCAACGGCGCATGAGGCCAATGTGTAACACGAGTGTTGAAGAGAGATATGCTTTACTGAGGTTCCCCCATTCCTTCTTTTCCCGAATGCTGCGAGATCGCACCCTCTCATCCCCACCCTGGGGTTGACAACACCACTGTAAGCCTAACCTAAAAATAGCCCGAGGATGCGACACATGGGCTAGTTCGAATTGCATCGTGTAGTGGAAACAGCGCGAAAAACCAAGACTCAGACACACGCACACACGAGAGCGCTCGTGTTGTGTGTGACCCTCGTTTCTCCCGCTCTTTCCACTACAAGATAAAAATAGATCTGCCAGCAAACGTCATATATTACATTAATTGGTTCTACACGATTCCTCGTCCATTAAGTCATGCTGAGTACCTTTTGAGTTGCTTGCAACCACTTTAGTAATAGATTGTGCATTATTTACCTAAATTTGTTAGTCAGGTTTCACTGTGTGATGTGGGCCACTCTAGACGATTACGATTGGCGTAGGAAATGACTCACACAACGTGTTGCACATTGGACACATTCAGAACGAAGAGTATCACCTCGTTGAGACGAGTGTCTGGCAGGAGACGCTTCCTGTCTGATAAAGGCGAGTTTATTTGTTCACGCGCCTTTGTCAATAAATTCATCCCTGAGCATCACCTCCCTAATTTCATTTCGGTTCATAGCTGAAACAAAACATTGGATGCGCAAATGCGAAAAATACAAGTCGTCTTTCTAGTTAGTTTTTTATTGCAAATATAACAGTACCGATGGTCCCTTGTCTCCACCTCAGAGGAGCGGTTAAAAGAACCAACTGCAGAGAGGACGGCTCAGCATTTCTGACCGCGTACATGCACACTTGTACTTCGCTTTTATGCGGGCCGGTTCCTGTGCGTCATACAGCACGTCTGTCGAGCTGCGTGTTCATTTCCTTTCTCTTTTTCTTTTTGTTTTGGTCACGGTGCTTATTGCATCAAACCTTGACCTTGCCTCCGGCTCTGCCTTCCCACTAAACCGCAAAGAGAGGGGCTAAAACCACAAACTCACTGCTCACAAGGGCGAGAGAAAGTGCAGCACTTTTCGACCGCTGCCCGAAACCGCGTATGCATGGTCAGAGACGGCACGAAACAGCGCATATGCACACATACACACACACATACGGTGCGACTGGCCGCCGCCGCCACCGATAGACGACGAGCAGCGCGGCCTGAAAGACGACGCCGCCGCCCCCGGGCGCCGCAGATGGCGTGCGTAAACCCGACCCCGACGCGCACCCCTCACCCCCCCCCCCCCCCCCCCCGCCTGCCAGGCCCCGGCTGACAAAACCAAGAAGTAAATACTAAACAGAGCGGGGCAGAGAGAAGGGGGCGAGGCTATAGCGTGTCTGCGCGGCAACTCGCCCATCTGCCCCCACCACCACGACGCAAACCCCAGGGCGCCCCGAAAATCTCTCCACCCCTGGGCCCAGAATGGGGCCGCCCCTGCCGCCGCTGTTGCTGCTGCCGAGCACGTTCCCACGGCGCCCCCGACGTTCGCCGAGCAACGGACGGACGGCGGCGGAGGGGTCGGACAGCGAGCCCCAAGCTACGGGCAGTGCACCCCCTCCCCCCTCCCCCCCTCCCCCCGTCGCCCCCTCCACCCCACTTCCCTTCAATACTCTTAGCTTTCCCCGGGCTCCCCGACCCCCAGCGCGTCTCGTTATCTTTCTTTATTTCTTCCAGCCGGGGCCACCCCACCGTGTATTCGCTTCTGGGCTGTACGCGCACGCGGCCCGTGTTTTGACCCCTGCTCGACCAACCGAACCCCTCCACCGCCACCACCCACCTATAACGCCGGCGCCATTGAAAGGCCCCGGGTTTGACGCCCTCCACCATCAGTAGGCTCTATCTCTCTTTCTCCGGGCTGAGCGGCTCCCCTTCAACCCCGGCCACGGGGTTCGGGGCCCCCACCGGACCCCGCCACAGCGTGACTCATGTGTGTCTGGCGACGGGTCCGGGCTCAGCCCAGCCCAACCTAGAGGTCTGCACGGAGAACGCACTGTCGAATTTTCACGCTTGATGTGGCTGGCCAAAACGTGCGTGCCGAAGCGTGTTCACGGACAGCTTCGTCATGTTTCTGTGGCATCACGGCGTACATCGGGGTTGCCACCGCTTCACAGGGACAACTCGCTCGATCGACCAATTGAAAACAAAACAGTGTATAGCGTTGTCCTTGACTATCAGCGCCGTTGGCAGTACTGACATACTTACCGAGTATGAAGAACCAGTTGCAAAATCCAAAAGGCCCTACGATGGCTATCCGCGCTGAAATGATAATGCGCTGCAAATATCCAAAACGGATATTTAAGGCTTGCTATAGGTACCAGCAGGCTAAAGAAATAGGCCCAAAATTGGCCACACTATGTGCTGAGTGCGCAAATCAGGCAATTAGCGCCTATGTTAGCCAACCTGAGCATCACTTCAAGTCACAGGTAGCTTTACTCGGGGGGTCAGTACGATTAAATGCGTTTGATTCGCGAGTTGAACGCCGAGGTCCTACGCGCATGTTAATCTAGTACGGAAGTCGAAAACATGTATTGTAGAGGGCACCTGCTCCTCTAGCTCAAAGAGAAAATGTTCTTCCACATTAACATTTTACTAACACGTTATTTAAGATTGATTAACTTCGCAAGAGTTAAAAGCAACCAATATGTACGTAGCCGTGTAATGAAGGCACAAAAATTGGTGTAGCTTACATGCTACACAGTAAGTCAACTTTACGCAAGCAGTCTGTGTATCACGGAAAGGAGGTGGTTACACAATTCAGCCCGGCGCATTGATTTAATGACGTACACTACCACGCAATGACCACCCAGCCATAAAACTTCAGACACCTAGATATGAAATGTGGACATCAGTCACATAACACGTGCCATTCCACAACATTACTTTGACCGCAGTGCTTTAATCCAGAAATGCAGTATAGGGCTCAAATACGGTATAACTCGTCAGGCACAGCAGGACAAAGAGCCGTGAGTCACCATGACGTACAATCAACTTTTAGCGTTCAACAACAGAAGTAATTTCACTGTATTATTCTTCTGGCATTAAATACTTTCTTCCAATAGGCAAAAATAGGCGCTGACTCCTCGGGTCACGCTTTTGCTTTGTCAAAGGAAAACTACTTCAAAAACTGGACAAAAGAAAAATGTAGATCCAAAGGACGCGCTGGAATCTATGCGAGGCGCTGCTTAAGTCAAAGCGGTCAATTAAATGCTTTACAGCTACGCTGATACGTGCACTTTTGTTTACTTTCGTTCCGTGCAGTTTTTATTCTCATGGAACGCTTATGTTTATCCGCCCCAAATGTCACAACTTTATGCTAGGCATAAAGCGTTCACACGCTATGTCGAAATGCAAATCAGATGGATGCACAGTGCTAGGCATATGTGCCGCTATGTCACAAGAACGAAGGCGATGTGCCATGCTTGTTGAGGGAAGAATGGTGATGACAGGTTCTTGCACAGAGAAGTACGACACGTATCAAACAACACTTAGGTATTTAGGGATTGTATATCTTTTGTGCCACAGTGGGACATGCCCATTCTGTCGGAGGTTTGGCCAAGAACAGGCACACCCCAATAATGGAACATACCGAATGACTTAATCAAAGAAACTAAAGTAAGTCAGAGAATCGATTCAACATAATTTGTCATTCTGGTAAAAGATCGGCGTGCTTTAGAGGTATCTGTGAGCCGACATTACACGTTCAGGTTTTATGCACCAATTGTTGTTTTGTTTACGCAGAACACAGCTGGACATACTTGGTCAACGTACAAGGGCGATATGCGACGCTTCTCGGGTGCCTCCATATAACCATCGCATATGTACCCACAAATATATCCGCCGAGATATACCCACCGCCCCAACAGCTCCCAGGGAGCCAGGTCAAACCCGGGAAACTAGACAAAGAAATATTTATGCAGAGCCCACGCACTTGTTGGAATCTACGTGAAACGAAGTTTCAGTGAAGCGGTTAAATAAATCCTTTGAAATTGATAATTTTCTGCAAACCGTTACACAGCATAGAAATTGCGTGCCTGCCGAGCAAATCGGCAAGACCCGAACAACCACACCACGTGACGCACATGACCTACGCGACCACGAAATACACTGCCTCCGGGATCGGTCAGCATTACTCGACGAGAAACCGACCGAGGAGAAGTGCCAAACCCACACATAGAAACCATGCCAGGCAAGAACTCATGTTAGACATGAAAAACGTATGCTAGATATAAAAAAAAGTTTCGCTTTCGTGAATTGTTAATGAGCTTGAAGGCATACATTTGTTTCAGTGAGAATATTTATGCGCCGTTTGCTGTTTCACTGCGCAATTTCGTAAAGAACAGATCCGCCACATGTGCAGGTGTAGTACAGGTTGGGAGGTCGCAAGACGCCACCTCATGCACGGAGCTTCAACGCCAGGACAAAACCTTAAGGAAACGAAGGGCTGGAGATGTCTGGAAAGCCGCTCTTACTCTTCTAACAATTTTGCCGAAATAAAAAGTTTTCATTCATTCACTATATGAGTGATGCCCTTTGGGTGAGCAATTCAGCAAGACAGCAGCAGAGCAGCAGCATCAGCAGCCACGGTGAGCAAAGTCCGGGAGGGTATTCAACGAAACCTTTGCTTTAGAAAACAAAGAGGTTGCCAGTGAACAGGCTTTCTGGCCGGCCGTAGAAAGAACAATGTCGAAGAAACAGATTGTCAGTGACGAATCATGATCTTGTTGATCGCCCTGACTGTTGTGGTTGCGACGTGGATGTGACTGGTGTCCATTTCAGTTATTGTCTAATATAAATGGCCAGTATATCGGAAACTTAGCAGTAAATTACTTAATCTGATGGAGTGCTCTTTCAAAACTTTACTGTCATTCATTTGGTGCAATAACGTCGATTGCTAAAATAAGCAAAAGAGGAGAGACGAGGGCTCGTTCATTGTGGGATCCTGGTCTTTCAGTGAAGCTTCGATTCAGTCGACGTCGCCCGGAGGGACATTAAACGTGGACAATGAAGAAGCCCTTCTTCCGGTGGTTCGCTTTCCTTTTGCAGTGCGCGGAGTTGGTGAGACCGAACATAAGCGTATCCAAGAGCGGTAGACCAACGATTGCAGTTCACAATGATAGCAGTCTCTTAATCGCTGGTATACAATAGAGTAAGGAGAATCAAAGAGCCAGTGAAGCATGGCGACTTGTTACGTAACTTTGTGCATGCCATGCCTGAACAAGAGGACGCAACCCACAAAACGAAAGCATGCCATCTATTCATTTTGGAACTCAACTGCAGTGCTGTCCGCAATTATTATTTGACCGGATGCGGCAAAGAAGTGACGAGCTAACCTTTTCTGAGAAGCACGGTTCAATCCTGGATTCCTGCATGTCTGGGCCTGCCTTCTCCGTTCGCCACAGCCATCTTCCGAAAGGAAGGAGCCACCGCCGTGGGCAGACTCGCGAAGGGGCACCATTTATCACAAGAAATTACGGCCTCTTGGGGCGATTGGAATTTCATAACGGTTTGTGCAACAGATAATGCCAAGCGACACGAATGTCCACGAAAAAAATATGGCGTCATCTTTTCTGTGCTGTTACATAGCTTCGTATGGCTTTTCATAGCGCACCACGCGAATACTTGTCCGACAGCGTGTACATGTGGCGCATCTTCTTTCATATAAAACATGCTGGAACCGGCTTCCAGCAATAGGCATTCCGTCGGTGAATGAAGCACACGGAGGTAGCCCTCTCACTTTCATTCGCTGTCCTCAATACGATACGCCAGCATATATATGTGCCACCCGAAACGGGCCCATCTTGAACTATAGTTTACCCTCTCCTGCCACATCAGTGCTACTCGCCTTAGCGTATTACCGCCGTTTAATCTAGGATGCCTTGATGTGCGCGCTCTCTGATTTTGGGTAAGGATAACTGATAACAAATTCTAATGAGGAACGTGTCCACTGAATCCCATGACAAAGTGCGCACAAGAATTGGCCTGCATCACCGAGTGAACAAAGCGGTGTGCGTAAGCACGGGTGGGAAATCAATGGTGACTTGTTATTCAAGGATGAGATGGACGGTTCACGATTTACGTGAACGGCAAAGCCCTTATCATCACCAATGATCAGGGGACCTAATTACCACCATTTCCCTTTACGATTACACATACTCGGGGCCATTAGCTGCTGCGTTGTGCGCTGTATGAAAAGCTCGCGACATGCAAAAGAAACAAAAGGGGAAAGAAATCTCTCCCCCGACTGCTGCCCTTCCCCTCTGGTAATCTCCCTCGGCCGCCGCCACACCGCGCTGCGTGTGTCATTCGCGGGTGCGAGGGCCGCGATCGCCATTAACGCAGGCACCGGGGCCTCCCCCAACCACCTCCGCGAACCCCGCAAAAAACTACAAGGCCGACCGAGGGGACAACCGCACGCGTGCTTGGGCAGCTCTTGGCTGGCATCCCTGCCGCTGGCTGGACTGCGTCCGCGGGGCCGCAGCTGCCGGCCGTGACGAGGAAGGCTCTTCTCTGGCGTGTACACAACCGACGCGCGTATCGCTAGATAGGACAAGAAGCAACTGGGCGCCGGGCGCTGATTCTCACCACGCGCGCAATGCGTGTGCGCCTCGCCACTCGGGCTTGATTCACCGTCGTCCCCAATGCCGGGGAGAGTAAGCGGGGGGGTGCGCGGCGAAGTCGTGGGGGGCGACGGGGGGGGGGGGGGGTTGGAAGGAGGGGGGCTGAAAGAATGGGTGAAAAGAGGAAGGGGAGTATCCCCGGCCCCTGAGTTGCTTCCCCCCTCCACTTTACCCCGCCGGCATCGCAGCGATGCCGCGGGCCCCGCGTGCGGGCAGGAAGAGGGGTGATATCCCCCCGCTGTCGCTGGGGTGGTGCTGTGGCAGGGGGGAGCCCCCCCCCCCCCCCCCTTCTAGTCAGCCTCGGGTGGTGTGCCCGTCCACCAATGAACGGGCGCCCGGACGCGACGCGGCTCTTTCTGAAAACCGGGGCCAGCCGCCGGCCCCAGACAGCAACAGCAACCGCCGTCGCGCGTAGCAGCCAGCTGCCGGCAGTCGCAGGACCCTTTTTTTTTTTTCACGAGCTTGCCATCAGGCGCGCCACGAACATCGACGATTTCTCTGACCGAACGACTCAGTGGAATATAGTGGAAACCCCGGCATCCAGTGGATATAATTCTGAAGAGGCCGCGCATTCTACGCTTCTGGTGAGTCACCTTTCTTCACTTGCAACCGTCAAAAAATGTTTGACACGCAGCGATAAAACGACCCTAACACGGACATTTATTCGTTTGCAAATGATGACCGTACGCCGATAGAAACCGTCAGGTAGCAACAAGTTGCCGGTAGACATTGTGCGTGGCGAAATCGTTAAGCTTAGTTGACCAGCTGGTCGTAATCGCGCGTCCTTGACAATGCATGACTTTTGCAAATGAAGCAGCGTGGCAGTGGCGGATTACTAAATACGCGGCATGGAGTGACAGCCACTTCCGCGAACTGTCTCGAATTTCGAGTACCCCGTTATGATTCGCTTATCACACGTTTCTCGGGAAGGGTATACTTTCCTGATGGTCTTACCTCGAACTTACTGGTGATGTGGACATATCAAGCCGTGGTATAGCTCGTGACCGAGCTTAGCGTGAGCAGGTGACAAAATATAGTGGTGCCAACACGCACTACTGTTCACACCTACACAGGAAATTGTGTGGTTAATGAAGTGAGTTCTCTCTAGATCATGCGCTCACGAGGTCGCTTTCATCGAGTTTCTGACTTGAATTCCGCGAATGCAAGCGGTTTATGTTATGTGTGTAGCCCATTCAGAGAGTGACCGTAGCACGCAAGAAATTAGATATCACGTAATCATGTTGTATGAAGCTGTACCGCACCTACCCGACATCACTTTCATGAATGACAGCTGTCACTTCTTGGCGCGAAAACGCCCACGCTCGTCACGAAACGAGCGCGCGTTTCCCGTCATTGTGCAAGTCCTTGCCCGCGTGGTTGCTCATATCTAAGACTCCCACCCTGACTTGTGCTTTCCCTTCTTGCAGCGCAAAATTGACGAGACACGAAGTTCGAGGCGAATTACACCACCGGGACCACTGCCAACACCCGCACCTCAAGCTCTTCTTGCACAACCACGTCACTGCGGCCATGGACTGTTCGATTCGAGCGAGCATCTGGACGCGCCAAGAGACGACGCTGCTCCTGGATCTGTGGGAGCAGGAGACGCGCCGCCAGAACCTGGACGGCACCGCGCGCAACTACAAGGTCCACCAGCGCATCTCGCAGGTGCTCATGGCCAAGGGCTACTGCCGCACGGCCATGCAGGTGCGCGAGCGCCTCAAGCGGTTGCGACGCGAGTTCCGCGAGTCACGCCACTGCGAGTACTACGACAGGGTGGCGGCCATCATGGCCTTTACCAGGGCGGCGGCGGCCGCCGCCAACCGCGCTGACCTGGCAGGGGTGCACGACGGTGCCATCGACGCGAACTCCAATGCTGCGTCGCCCAACGACCACCGCCACCTGCTGGGAGGCGCCTGCGACGACGACGACATGGGTGAGCACGAAGTGCAAAACGCACACGCATGAGGATCATCCGATACGACGTACAGTGCACCGTGAACACGCAAGAGCTGCTACTAGGTTTCTATAGTTTATCGAGGGCACCGTGCCACCCTGTAATGACTCTACAGCGGGGTCTGCTTCACTGCTACTGTCACTGGGCCTCTTTGCTTATCGGCGCGTGACAGTCCCAGACTGCCCCAGGTGGTGCTGTCAGCCAATGATATGAAGCGTCTCGGGCAATCCGGGGCTGTCAGGGACGGATAATCGAGGAGACCCACGGCCGCACGGCATGCGGAAATCACCGTGACCGATGAGATTGCACTGGCGCACCTTCGCAACTATAGCGCCGTCGATAATGTCTGCGGGCGCTGGAAATGTGACTATTTAGTAAGCGCGACAGTGTTATATAAAGGTAGTACATGTAATTGCTTCTACTTCATCTTTGTGGCTTCAAATGGCTTTGTGACATTGCATTTTGACCAAATTTAACAAAATTTTGTGCTACAAATGCGAGAATTCGCAGTCAATGTACGCAGGCGTTTAGAAATAAGTCATTACTTTAAAATTCAGAAAGGCAAAGCGTAGTAAATAATGCCGCACGAATCTTTGAAGCCACGAGGAGGAATATTAGACAAATCCAAGTTCTGCCCATCATTCCCGCGGCAGTTGAGCGACCCGAAGCGCCGGAGTTCCCCCTCAGTATCGCACTTCTTGTAGGACACACTTTGTCCGTTATGGTCACTACCGCACGGAATCTAGAAATGGCGGCAGTTGCGGTCTGGTGCGCAGACACTTACTTAAAAGGCCAAACTACACGTACGCTTGCCGGTGCGTGAAAGCTCGCGTCCGCGCACCTACGCATGCGCAGATGGTGCGGGAAAGATCGTACGCGTCGAAGCGCGGAGCGAGCACACACATTCTCTTCAGACAGATATCGGTGCTCTGGCCGTCTCACAAAAGTATGAAACAATGTCTACCAAGGTGAAAATAGTGAGCTAAGTGGGCGCACGATAGCGCGCGTCGTGTAGCTTGAAACCGTCATTCCTCACGAGGCGCGGCAAAACAGGCGCGAGGCTCTATACTGTAGCAGGCGATCAAATGTGCCGTTTACACGAATGCGACAAGTGGTGCGTGGTATTCCTAGCGCATAGACGAAGCGGTGGTAATGTGCTAGGAAGGAAACCTCAATAATGCGACAGGAAATGGCAGTTTGAGGCGGCGCAAGTCGAACTGATAGCTGGGTGAGTTGGTATCGATTCGTTCTGTGGATCGACGTGTGTTATTTGCACAACCTAGCGAACAAAATGGACGTGGTCGTGTTGTCAATTCCTTCCTCCTCGTCCACGTGTTAATTGCGCAACCCCCAGTATGACGGGACAAGTCGTCTAATGCGATGCGTGTAAATGCGCATGTCCTCCTCTAGTCTGACTGTACGCATGGCTGAGCGCATATATGCGTGAAGGTAATCTACGGCGGGTGCAAACGTTAGTGAGCCGAGATGGCTGTTGCCTTGACAAGCGCTGCGTTACCCACGCGCCTAGTTTTGGAGGTCGCGTGATCTCTAGTTACCGAATAGCGTTCACGCAAAAGGCAGCACGAAGCGTTGCCGTTGCCGACGCTCTTCGTCACGCCGGCGTCTTGACAGCGAGTGTTCGTGGTCATCGAGTGAGTTGATGATGATGATGAAGATGATGCCTCAATCAATAGGCACAACCCACTGCGGGGGATAGGCAGATCTGTCCATTTTTGCCGGTGCGCTCGTGACACCATGCTTCTTCTTCTTTCTGGGGTTTTACGTGCCAAAACCAGTTCTGATTATGAGGCACGCCATGCTTGTTACCTTAATTAGTAAACGGATGTTTACTACAGTTTAGACGGCCGATAAAACTACGAACAATAATTCATGTAGTTGGCTAACACTTTGCTATTGTTATCAATCATTTGCCTTTCGGGTGAAACTGGGATTTTCGTGTTTTTTTTTTCTGGGTTATCAAGCTTCCTCTTATGGACAGAGAGGATTTTTTGGTATGGTTTAAGGCTTAATCACTAATACAGCTCAACTTATCTTGCTTGTTAATGTCTCTTTAGATATACCGCTTGCTTATTATAGTTGAAATACGTTTTTAAAAACAGGCTGTGGCATATAACAAATCTGCTATTTTAGTTTTAGTACTACTTGCAGAGGCATGCGGAGTAACAAGATTTAACTTGATTTGATGATCTGATGTTGTAAATCCTTCCGAAAGGAAGAGAGATTACATTTAGAAGAAATGCTTTATCGAATAATAAATAATTTATTTAGGTACCTGTTTAACGAGTTTCATTGGGGCAGATATTTAATTTTACGAATTGCATCCAGCGAACTCCTAAGGAAGATGTACTTGCTGTAGTGAAGAAGAGAAACACGCTAGTGGATACAGCGCTACTGGCTCTAAACGCTAGTGGGTCAAGCGCTCTCGCTCAGAAACGGCTCTCGTGCTGGGAAGCTGTTACTGCGATGACCGTTGACGCTGCGCTGCTCCAAGCTCTGCCGAATAAACACCCTTAGATTGCAAATAATTGTGTAAATAGCACCAGTTTTTAGATAAGCGCTGTCAAACTTCCGCTAAAAATGCACTGTTTTTCTGCTTACTCATCTTTAACAAAACACCTGTTCATTAGGGGTGTTATAATGGGAAAATTTCTGAATCCAACAGAAATATTCGAGAAAAGTGTTCTTCAAAAATCCAATATTCTATCGTTCTCTAACGGGCTGAAATGTAAAGCTTACGCGGAGTCTTTGATATAAAAATAATCGGGCTTGTTTAATTGCATGATTTGACGCACGCATATAATGCAGTTATCTACTGTGAGAAGGGTCAACCGAGGTCAACCACCAGCAGTTATGTTGTTGCACCGTGACAATGACACTAATAAACAAGATAGATAGATAGATAGATAGATAAACTTTAATTCAAAGTTTTGTCTTGCCCCAATGGGGCATCGCTAACGGTCGGGGCCCCTAGTCCAGGGTTCCGCTGGCTCTTGCCATCTTCTCTGCTCTCTGGATCAGCTTGAGCTGGTCGTCGAGGGCCGAGCTGGACAGCAGTGCCTCCCATTGCTCCCTCGTGGTGTTCGTGTCATGGTGTTCTATGTTGTGTAGCGTGCACTCCCACGTAATGTGGTATAGGGTTGGTGCGGGCCCACACCACGGGCATTCGTCCCTGTAGGCTGTGGGGTGCATGCGATGTAATGTGTGTAGGTTCGTGCCTGTCTGGAGCCTACGCCAGGCAGCGGCATCCTCCGTCTTTAGTATTCGATGGGGTGGGGGATAAACAAGGGAACATTACCTCATCATATGCAGTTAGTGCTGTATTCGTTGAAAAGTGTGGCACTACAACCCGCGCATCGTCTGCAGTAAAAGAACTTCTCGTTAAATAGTGACGCCTTTTTTGTTGCAGCTGACAGCATGAAGGCTGACGACTACTCTCAGACCGCATCGGAGAACGAAGCAGGTATGTCAACTCGGAAGCTGTCATTGTTTAATAACTGCAGGCAAATGGGAAAGTAGGCTACATTAAATCCGTCTGTCCCAGCACACAGTTGCAGGAATGTAACGATGCGCATTTATGGGTAGTTACACTACTAGCCATAACTACTCAAACACACATACCACAAACACATAAACACGTTGTCTACATATAAAATCGTAAACAATAAAGAAAAATTAAAACCACGAGAAGCAATCCATATTCACCCGCGTTTAGTAAGAGATGCCCATATGTTCATGGTGATCTAAATCACTATGGTGCGCGTAGCGCATTGTTCTAGTACTCCAAACTGAACCTTCCATATATGTAAAGTTTGTAAGCATCTACAAATTCTTTCAATTAGCGTGCTGCCTACATGAAAAGCCTGAAGAGCTATCAAAACACTTTTGTTTGGCGGGGCATGACCATGGACCAAGTATTCTCCCTATATAAACATCATGTCTTTCCATATGGCTTAGCTTATCGGGAAAATGGACTCGCTGGTGATCGCTCAGTGGACAGTCCATGAGAAAATAAGTGCTCCACAAAGACATCTGGTGTGTCACAGCAGGAGCAGTCGTAGGTTGTCTTCTTTCTCACGTGGTGCAAAATGCATGAATGCGTCTTGTGTAACTTTCATGCCGTGGCACAAACAGCCGGCGTTTTCGTGGTGATTTAAAGGAATATACTCATAACTGACCGCATACGGCATATTTTCTCGTGTAACATAGTCCACTTAAGGGTGTTTAGCGAAAGCAAACATTTTTATCACGTGTTCTTACCATTTGCTAGAATAATATATTAATGCTAAAATAACGTAGAAATAATATATTAGTGCTAGCCAAGGTGGCCGATTGAACGTCTAAGCAGGCAAACATAATCGCTCTTACCGATAGGAGGTTACTGTTGTAGGAAGCGTAAAAGTAAACGGTGGATATCGACGTCAACTTTCACTGCCAGAGGTTTCCGAGGTCCGGCGATCGCTGCTCAGCCTTTTCTCATCGAAAAGAAAGGATGGCACTTAATTTATCGGCGACAACAAAATACCCAAGAAACGTACTTGCACTTTAATGTTGAAGAAAGTCCCAAATACGCAAAACACCTGAAAATTTGTGGCTTCACCTAACTGCGTTGTAACGTTATGGTTTGAGCGCGCGAGATACTTGAAAACGAGGTTGACATTTTCAGCAAAGCTTGTTGGTATTCCATAATTTCTAGAGTAAGTGTGAGAACACGAGAAGAGAGGCGAACAAGCGCCCGTCCGTATGTTGTACAGCCTCCGTCTGCTTACTTTTCCAAGTGCAGGGATCGCATATTTCTTCTCGTGTTTAATTCTTCAGTGTTTCACCAGGTGGCGTCTTTCTCCTTCGCCAAACTATCGGTGATGGTTCCCAAGCGAGAACCAGTACATGCTTAGGTTTATTTAGTGATTGCCAAAAGATTTCCTTTCATTCTGCCATGCGCCGTTCAAAAGTGTGGCCTACCGTTGATAAAAGCTTAATTCATAACACAAATAAACCCGCAGACTACCAGGACAGCAGGAGCGGTAACTTGGTCATCGATGGAAGCGGTGGCACCGCCAACGGCACCGCTAACTGCACCGCCAACGGCACTGCCAACTGCACCGCCAATGGCACGGCCAACGGTACCGCCAATGGCACGGCCAACGGAACCGCCAATGGTACTGGCCCCAGTCACGAAGCCGAGTCCCTGCTGCTACAGCGCCGGACGGTGCAATTGCTGTCGGCGCTGGTCGAGGTACAGCGACGATCGCAAAAGTCCACTGTCTGCTACCAACGCCAGATGCTGCAGCACATGGGCACCTTGTCCAGTGCCATGCAGACCGTGGCCGGAGCCCTGGCCCGAGCTTGCCTTTACATGCCACCGGGAGAAAGGGTCGATGGCAACTGCAGCCCCAGCTACGCGGCCGGCTTGCTGGACCACGACGACCTGGTTGAGTCCCGAGATGCCGACACGCCTTCTCCACGGAACTACATCAAGCACGAACCAAGCGACTGAGATGGAAGTGTATTGGAGTTCCCCAGATAAAGTTAGCCAAACCTGAAGTTTCAAAAAAAAAAAGAAGAGAAATTGAAAAACAGACAATACGTATGTGGTAATGAGACCTATACGGTGTTCGGTCCTTTGTCATCTTCCGCCATCTAAATAATTTTTGTGCACTTGGCTAATTATATATAATAATTATTAAGGAAACAACAGTTTCGCTAACTGGGAAACTTCGTGGCAGACTTCAAATGATGCAGAACCTGGGTTTCTTTGTTTATTTAAAGAATAAGCTGAAGTTCCTGATAACAGTGGCAAGTTGGTACGTGTATTATGGCCTGCGGTAGCTGAACGCGAGAAGTATTCAACAGTTTATTACCAAAGAGACAGGGTGCCCACCTTTCCAGTACAAATGTGCGAAGGTTGGTACACGTGAAGTCAATTGCGCTTAGACGGAAATCTATGAATAACAAGGGTCATTACATGCCAAACAAGCAAGATGCTAGTCGGAGGCTAAGAGCGCACAGTGCTAGTCTCAAGTCTTGCAACTGTGATGTCCATGGGGCCAATGTAAATGAATACACAATGCAGGAAACGCAGTGAGTAGCTTTCCTTTGGAGCGAATGTTCATCGACCGAGTACGCGTTCCACACATTTCCTTGATGTGTCCTTAACATTGTGCTCTCCTTATTTTGTATGTGCGTGACTTGTTCTAGATGCTTCATATTTCTCCTTGTTGCTTGCTAGCAATAATTGCATCTCGGCCACAACTTCCTATGCCAAATACTATAAAAGACCTGGAGTTAGCGAGTATTCTCTTTGCCAAAGATATTTTTTTAATCGTTGAGGCACCGGATACTGTTAGATTTTAACTGCAGTGGTATTGATTCCCGACCATTTTTTTTTTCTGAGCTAACGCTGTTCAAGATGTGTGTAACAAACACTGCTCATATTTGGCTCTATACTGACTCGAAAGGCCTGTGAAACACCGCGGTTGTTAGACGTGTCTGCGCTAGCGTCTATCCATCACCCATGCGAATGTGTATATAAAAAATAAAACACTTGTATGGTGCTTCACAGAATACTTAAGTATTTTTGAATAAAAAAGGGTTGAACGAAGTCATGGTATACTGTCTGTGGTTTTGTAACTGATCCTTAATGCGTCCCTCCCAGCCATCGCGTACACGCGCATTCCTTTCCTCTGTACAGAACGTTCCCTGCTTAATTTTTTCCAATTATGTTCTTGTGTTTTCTTGCACTTTTTTATTACTCAACATGAGCGACGGTCCCTACGCTAGCCTTGCACATGTGCTGTGTCACAAATTGTGAGTCGGACGACGCATCTGTAACAAACTCCTGATCTTCTGCAGGTCTTGCAACTCCATCCTAGACTTCCGCGTTCATTGTGTATACTGATTCTGTCTCATCATGCGTTGCACTGGCACCGTACGAGTCACCACGGGCATGATAGTTCGAGTACTATTTATAGCATCGACCCGCCGTGGTTTCTCAGTGGTTATGGTGTTGGGCTTCTGAGCAGGAGGTCGCGGCATGGAATTCCGGCCACAGCGGCCGCATTTCGATGGGGGCGAAATGCAGAAAACACCCGTGTGCTTAGATTTAGGTTCACGTTAAAGAACCCCAGGTGGTCTAAATTAATCTGGGATCCCCCACTACGGCGTGCCTTATAATCAGATGGTGGTTTTCGCACGTAAAACTCCATAATTTAAATTATCTAATAGCATCCTCATCACCGCAAAAGGTAAGCGAAAGGTTAGCGCAGCTTTGCACTGTGGTAACGGGACTCTAAAACGGTGGCCAGGAGTTGTATATAACCTCGTTACTAGCCCCGGAGCGCGACCTACAGGGCCACTGCGAGCGCCGCTCACCTGAAGTCGGAACCAATACATCGCGTCTTTCGTCGGCTGCAGTCCTAAAATTGTGACGTATTCCACCTATAAAATTGGAGGACGCTTAAGCTTCGCTTTTAAGAGTGGAACGCGATAGCATTCAAAGATATCTGACTGCTTCTCACGCTTCCCGACAACTGCAGCTTAAGCAACCGTAATGGTTACCGGGAAACACTGGCGGTGAACGCTATGCACGAAGGCGAGCTTTCTGGTAGAAACGCGGCCTCTTGCCGGGGGCGATCCCGGAGATATTAGGGAGCCTACATGCAGGGAGCCGTTTTTGCATGTAGGCTCCCTAGGAGATATTGCACAGCCGCGCCAAAAAAAAATGCATCATTTTCAGGTTTCCGTTTTTGTTTCGTACTTTTAATATTTCAGTCTGAGAAGATTTAACACAAAAGGCATGCGTTGTGGGTGTTTTGTTTCATGACATTTGTTTGTGGACTGTCATTCTCAAAATTCCGAGGAATAGCTTTGCCAAGAATGCAAGACAAGGTATGAGCAACAATAATGATCGAATGGTGTGACAATATAACCCGCATATACCGCATGTCATATAAGAAGGCGTGGCCTATACATGTACCTAAATATATTTGGAGGGCCTGCGTGGTTGGGGATGATTTTCTTCGCCCCCCGCCGACGTCGCACGCCGACGCCTGTTGCCGACGCCGGAAGAAGCGACACGGGGTTAAATTAACTTCCCCAAGATACTTCTGGATGACGTTTTTAGGGGCGAAGCTCCTTATAGCGGCACCCGTTCCGTCCCCGTCGTCGTAGTAGTAGTGTGTAACCAGTCTGAGAAAAATGAGAAAAAAAAATTCCGAAGTTGTGTCCGTAGCGCGGAATTGAACCAGGGACCCCTCGCCTCCGAGCGCGCGGCGTTAGCCCACTACGCCACGAAGCGGACATGGACACACGCACCACGATGGCAATAAATACCCAACATTAACGAAAGGCCGCGTTTCTAGCGCATTTCTAACGCGTTTGTGCTAGCGCGTTACGGCCCGTGTAAGAAGCTGGTGTAAGACGCTGTGGCCTCTCCGCCTTACCTTCAACGCGTTTCGAACGCGCTGCCCAAAGCGGTGGCAAGTCAAGTTCAAGTCGAGGAGCGTTTATGAATACGGGGGGTATACTCTCTCAGCAGTCATGTGATGGCGTCGGCAAACGCGGTGCACGTTCCGGCATGTGTAAATGGCTGCGTAAGACGCTGTGGCCGCTCCCCCTTACTAGAGAGTACTGCACGTTTCTAACGCGTTTGTGCTAGCGTCCCCTTAAGCGGGAGATCAGATGATTCCCTCCGAAGCTTCGCCCACTCATCATCATTCACCCCATGGATATGCTGTGATTTTTTTGCCCGTAAATCACTGAATAGCATGCGCCGTCTCTCTTAGCACTGTAGCTGCCATGACACACGTGTGCTGTTCGAAACTGCGTCACTGGATTTTAACGCGCCCCACACCACATGGTGTTGCGCCATTTCCAGTGCGCGTGGTACGTGTGTGCTGGACACATTTGGGGATGCCCAATTCACGCTGCTCAATAATGTGTCAGTGCCTACTCGTCGGCGGGACCACCCTCGCTCACCGCCACGCTAGGAAGGACGACCGTCTTGTGGTCATGTGAACCCGACTGCTGGGGAAGTGACCACCATCCGATTCACCTTGGCTTACCTTCGGGCGGAACAGGCCGCCTTCGCCGGCTATGCCGAGTGGTGGACTGGGATCGATATAGGGCGGTATCGGAAATCACTGTATCTAGCGTCATGCAGGACCCGTCCCATTGTCTTAGTGCGGCACTAGTTGAAGCAACCCGTACTTCGTGGGTGGATGAATCGTGAACCACTCCAGATTTGCAACTTCTGCGTCTCTGGGCGTCGCGCCGCCAAGTAGAACTTGCACCAGAACGTGACTCTTCATCAAATTCCCTCCGGTTGGAAGCCCAACGACTTGCTGCAGTAGCTCGGCGCCATGAACACCGCTTAGAACGTGGCCGCTGGATAGACTGGCGCTCTTCCCTCGGCCCTTCGTCGTCCAATGCCTCTATTTGGCGCACCTTCCGTGTAATGGAACGCGGTCGGTGGCCTCCAGAACCTGCAGCCTGCGCGCTCGTCTACGGAGTCCAGTTTCAACACTTCACGAGACAGAATGGACTCGCCTTGAGGCCATTAATCATGAAGCAATGCGTGCTATAACGGGACTGCCACGTCTAACTCCGCTGCCAACCTTACAGGCCGAGTCCCAACTCAACACCCTTGACGAACTCGTGCACCAGCGTCGATGTGCGCGCGCCCTTAAGCCGTCGAAGCTATGCTCGGCAGCTGCACTTGCCCGGTACATAGGACATGAAATAGACAACCCAGCTTCTACGACACCCGATGTAGCTCCCTGGAACAGGGTAAAATTAAGTGACAATAAACCTATTGGTCGTCTGCATAGCCCGGTTCCTCGCCAGGCAAACGCTCAAGTTTCCCGACTTCGTCGCACCGATGATAATCAAGACGATTCGACTCTCGTAGCATACACTGACGCCAGTGTTAATGGTACCACGATTCACACAGCTCTCGTGTGCCCATTGCTGCCAGAGGCAGGCCAGACGTGCTCGTATGTTGCAATCCTGCACCATCGGCTTATCTTGCCGAGCTTGCCGCCATATGGGACGGCTTGGCCGCATTGCTCCCTTTTGTTCAAGCTGCTCGATATTCTCAGCTCATCATTCGCACGGACTCGACTCAAGCCATCCACGACATACGCAGGGTATCTCGGTCTTCTCTCGGCAGTAGCGCACCCAGGATGTCTGCCAAGGGGGGGTTGACAGTTTGCCAATACCATTTAAACAGCACTAATTTCGATTTCTTCACGGGAAATTGTAAAAAAATGCGCTTTTTGCGAGTGTGCAGACGATTGCGCGTCTTACATCTTAGTTGCAGTACTCAAATGCGTAAGGAAAGAAAAGGGGTTAAACAAAAGGTGGGGTTAAGTCGGCCTCAGGGGGGGGGGGGGGGTTACAACCCCTGAATCCCCCCCCCCCCCCCCGTCGGTGCGCCACTGTCTCTCGGATAGCATTCACCCTATTGCTGCCACTACGAATTTAGTGATACGCGTTCAGTGGGTCCCTCGAGCAGCCCTGCCGGGTCTACTTAAAACAGATTTGGCAACCCACCCTGAGAACATAACGTACCCACTTCCGCATTTTCCTGAAGACGTCTGCGGATAACTGCTCCGGAAAAAAGAAAACCTCCGACGTACCACACGAGCTCTTATACCTCCGTGTGGGTCAGACCTCCCTGGTGGGTTAAACCGCCTAGAGGAGGTTACGTTACGGAGGCTGCGTGTCGGGGTCGCACTCACCCCGTCTGTGACTGCTCTCGGGGCACAACAGTACCTCGGTCCCTATGATACATCGTGCCCATTTTGTGACACTACGATTCAAAATGTGACAGTGACACACCTATTATGGACGTGCCCAGGACTTCACCTAAACCGTCTCCGCCACCTACGGGCAACAGGCCTTCAGCCTGGCCGCCCACCAGACCTTGAACGTTGGATTCATGGACCGTATCATCGTTCACTTCTAGATTTTTGCATGAATCAAGTCTGTTCGTGTATTTTTGATATGCTTTGTATTATGCCTAAGGGCAAGCTTTCGAAATAAAAAAAAAACTGCGTCACTGCATCGTAATTTTTATAAATTCCTCCCGCGTCCTAACGCTCCTGTTTGAGGTCAATAAAAATCGCAGCCTTTTTTGTAAGACAGGTAATAGAGTAATTGTAGCTCATTTTTAACACTACAGACACTGCACAAGATTATGCGACAATGCACGTCACTGAGCACCGCTCAGCCGGCTGAACCAACGAAGAACATTAAGCAAAAATGGCGGCCGCTACAATGGCATTTGCGCGCGTTTATCGCGGCGGCGTTTATTGTGGCTAGTTGCGGCACATGTGAATGACCTTTCTTTGTACGGAAGTAATACCCGTGTTGCCAACACTGACTTTGTGCGCATTGTAAAAGAAAATTAACGAAGGGGACGTTCGTCACACTCGTCTGTCGTGCCGCGCGATGAGGAAAAAGGACGCAGGAAAAGCCAGTCTGACTCGGGATGCAAAATGTAAACTACATTTATCACAAAAGGCAAAGTACACCCGGACCGAACGTTACGCACATGACACACATAACACGCTAAAAGAGCTAATAAAGCTGGTGGGAGTCCAAACAGTTCGAAAGATGTAACAGCTCACAGTATGTGGACAGGTTGTGGGAGTGAGGGGCGATGACGTCACGACGTCGGACCAATCGTGGCACGACGCATCTTCAGAGTACCACTGGGCCATTGCTGATTTGGCGGGATCACTCCAATACGTGGTCCACTCTCGAAAGAACGCGTGCACACTTCGTCGTCGTCGGCGTTGTTTTCTTTCATTCATCACAATCACCCCCCACACAAGAAAGTTGTTTCGGTGAAAAACAACTTTTTCTAAACACCGCAACACAGTGATGAAGACTCTCACAAGACGTCTGATAAACCCAATCACACATGCGAAAGAAGACTGAGCCCTAACCACACAAGTACACAACGTGGTTAATTGTTCCCAGACTAACATTCTAACAACTAAACACTGTCACAACAGTACAAACCTAAGCATGGAAACAAAATGGAAAAAAGAACTATCGAAAGAAGCAACACCAAATGTCACAACCTCTTTCATGCTCGCTAGGCTCATTATCATTACTGTTACGAATGTCTAAGCCGCAATTTACAAGGGTTGTATTTTGTGCAAACAGGCTTGAGGCAATTGCGACATTTCTTTCCGAAGCCCTGAACACAATACATCAGTCTACGAACAGGTTGCACACAATATAGGCTATCTCACATACAGCCTGACACTAAAAAAAAAAAAAAAAAAAAAAAATATGCAACCGAACTTAGTACCAATAACAGAGGAGAACTCATCGCTACCGCCTCTAACACTGAACACCATCGATGAAACAGTGGAACACACTGTAGAAATACAAGAACTTTTTTTTACAGCGGCTGCGGTGCCAGTTTCTACCGGCACTCTGTCTGCATATAACATTTTTAAACCGGACATGCTTTCTTAGACGCAGTGCAAGAAATTCACCTGAGACCAAGGTTCTTATAGTGCTTGGTAGCACAAGCTGGCGTGCCAAATTTTCAGACATGGAACAACCTTTTCCCGCGAACCGCTTCTTGCGTAGAGCGCGTTCTGCGTTCCCACTCTGAGTGCTTTCTACTGCTCCTACTTTCTCACTACGCCGCTTATCACAGATCTCTCTTCTACATTGAACAACGTGTTCCCCGTTCTGCCCTACATTATATATTTTCGTATCCAGTCCTTTGATATTCCCATTTTGTTTTTGTGTAAAATTTGTTTGGCCATAGCCCTCGTAGAAACAATGATTTGATTTCTCATCCTCGCGTTCGGGACACAACCCTATAGCATCCTGCGCCCCACCTGTAAGCAAGCTTTTCCCGAACTCGCTGGCCTCATTTCTGTATGGCTGTAGACATTTGCCAGAGTCTACACACAAGCTCATAAACATTTTTGCAACCACTCCTTCTGAGGTGTTACCTTGTGCCACGTACCTTAAGTTCAGAGGCACGATTCTTGGCTCTAAGCCATCCTTTTGTTCTGTATTATGCTCGAACCAGCACCAACCAGAACAATCGCCATTAAGGCTATTAGCGCAGCATTTACTACGCCCCCATTCATGGTAGAGAGCTTGATGACAATCCGCTTTGAATGTCATCTTACTAACGACTTTCGCAGTAGATGCCTTCCTTAAGTCTTCATCGAGACTAACTTTATCAAGACCGTTTGCCTTGATAACGTTTTCACGGCAGGCGTCGTACACCGTTACCGACGCGAACTCTCTATCCTCACATTGCACATTCTCAAAATTTCCCCAGCAGCCATCCACGTCATAACAGCTGTCTAGCTCGGATTTTAAATTGTCAAGTCCCGCTTGGTTGACGACGTCACAGCGGCTGATACCGCAATTGACCAGCCCAACTGTCGGCAGTTTTCCGAGCACCGCGTCCTCCTCGTTCGCCTCCACTATTCCGGCTTTACCTAGCTCTTCTGAAGCGAGCATGGCCGAATGCTGCTGTAACCATCACAGCCGGAGCTCACGCACTGAATCCTCCGTTTTATTTAACCTTTCTTCACGGGCCTGCAGCTCTCGCGCTACATCTTTAGCATGCTCAAATGAACGCAAAGCTTCTCTATCATCAGCTAGTTCAGCTTTGTCGTAGCTTAGCTCTTTCTCAAACCAATTCAGAAATTTCTCAAGAGGCATGCTAAGCTCCCCACTAAGTGAAACTAACTTTTCCGGGTCCATTCCTCAGCCACGACACACAAACAAGGTGAAACTCTTGATGGTACAGAGCTTAGTCCTGTCGCGGACGCCAGAAATGTAAAAGAAAAATGTCACAGTTTCGCCCTAAGGGCGAAGCAATGAATGCGATAGCAACACAGCAATGTCATACGAAGTAAGGTGAGCGGCTTTGGTAGCAACAACACGCAGAACTGTTGTCGACGCAATCGGCGTTTTGCCCGCGTTAGCTCAAAATGCGTGCGGCGTTGGTGACTGTTGCTGGAGCCTCTGATATAAATAGGCACTTGGTGCCGCAGCTAAACGTCGCCTCCCTTCCCTCCCCCTCCCCCACGGCCTCTCGCGCGTCCGAAGAAGGCGCGTTTGCTCTACATATATGGTGATTGTAAAGGAGAAAAGAGACGCCTACTTCTGCAGCCCTTAAGCGAGCACGGCGCAGAACGCGCGTTTGTTCTCCGCCGTGCGTTCACTCCCCGTGAAAGACGCGCCCCTCGCGCCCTTTCACTCGCACATACAGCGTTCGGCGCGCGGCGACGATTTCATCTCCAAATGACGTCATACGGAACCTCACGGCGACGGCGACGGCGACGGCGACGCCGACGGCAGAAATCTGCTTTTGAGTGTCCATATAATTGCTATCGCAATAAAATTAACGAAGGGGACGTTCGTCACACTCGTCTGTCGTGCCGCGCGATGAGGAAAAAGGACGCAGGAAAAGCCAGTCTGACTCGGGATGCAAAATGTAAACTACATTTATCACAAAAGGCAAAGTACACCCGGACCGAACGTTACGCACATGACACACATAACACGCTAAAAGAGCTAAAGCTGGTGGGAGTCCACAAACAGTTCGAAAGATGTAACAGCTCACAGTAT
The DNA here is from genome assembly GCF_013339745.2 of Dermacentor silvarum. NCBI lineage: Eukaryota > Metazoa > Arthropoda > Arachnida > Ixodida > Ixodidae > Dermacentor > Dermacentor silvarum. The sequence goes on from NC_051157.2 coordinate 104,934,295, forward strand.
GTGGACAGGTTGTGGGAGTGAGGGGCGATGACGTCACGACGTCGGACACGCGTCGCTGTAGGACGGTGAGGAGAAGATGGCTCTTGACGAACTGGAGATGACCGCTCAGCAGCCAGCCTGCATCCGAGCCGCAATGCACGCTGCAGAAACGGTCAGCCTGCCCAGCGGACAGCTTGCGCTCGAGCCGCAGTGCTCGGCGCAAATGTGGCCATTAGCCAGGCCACGAACGATGCTCCGCCGAACAGCTGGCCAAGGAGACGCCTTGCACGCGATCCGCAATGCTCACGGCAAGTGGTATTACAGCAGGCCACGCCACGCTCCGAGCTGCATTACTCGAGCTGGCGAACGCCTTGGCCAAGGGCAACGGTCGGGCGGCAGCTCCAGGGACGGCCGCGTTCCTTGGAGCCTTGATTGTCGGCGTCCGACACGTCGGCCTGCTGTCTTGCGTCTCCCGTTGACTAGGCGCGTATCTCGCCACGAAGCATTTCATCACGTGCTCGCCATACATGGCCCAATCGTGGCACGACGCATCTTCAGAGTACCACTGGGCCATCGCTGATTTGGCGGGATCACTCCAATACGTGGTCCACTCTCGAAAGAACGCGTGCACACTTCGTCGTCGTCGGCGTTGTTTTCTTTCATTCATCACACGCATAAACGTCTCATGATCAAGCAGAGCAAGCTCCTAGTTAGAAAACGTCGGCATGCAGGGTATTGTCACGTTGTAGTGACGGTGCAATTCAGCTCTTTGTTGGGCGAACTTGTGTCCAGCAAAACACAACGATAGCAGCGAGCAAAGTCGGCGTTCATCGGAACCAGTGACGTAATCGCTGGTGCCCCCGTACCTTCCATAAGGTATACTATACACAATTCGCGTCAAGCGTACAGTCAGCTTGCACAAGGTTCGGTGACAACGGACAACGGATAGAACCATCGTTAACATTCGGGAAACTTCCCATACATGCAGGCATGTCCTTAGCCGAGCGATAACGTTTCATATTTGCTGGCCGGTGAAAAGCGGTCACCGGAGAAAGATAAACACGTGTCAGCAGCAACATTGATTGGCCTGTTTGTTTGTTTGTTTGTTTGTTTGTTTGTTTGTTTGTTTGTTCAAACAAACTATTCTTGATAAACAGTCGATGTTTTCTCGTTAGGCGCTTGGTAAAGCCGTGTTCAGGCGCGCGCCCCCTTGGTGTACTTTCACAGTCTAGAAGCAAAAACCTGTTGATGCAGTGTGCTGCGCGTTAGTGAAACAGGATCATTCACGTCATTAAGCGATTGCGCAATATTACCTCTCCCACAATGTCGGGGTCTGCCCAGACAAACACTCGAAAAAAAAAAAAAAAACCTTAAAGGAAACTCGAATTAAAGTGGCCCTTTTTGGCTGACTCGAGTTGCTTTTGTCAAATGTGTTTCTCGCTTAAAACTGAACGAATGTTTCCTAGATTGTGAAGAATTCCGTACAAACAAATGATGTAAGAATTCTAGCCAGTAATTATAAAACGTAAGCTCCTGGCCTCTTTAGCTGGCGAATACCGCTGAAAGCTGGAAACTGCAATTTCGACGTGTTTCTGATTGGGGGCGTAATTTAAGCTGCAAGACTGGCTTAGGTGGATTCTGTTTTCAACTGAAAACTGCCATTTCCAACTATTTGCAGGTGCCTATGGAAAGTTTTCATCTAAAGCTGCTGATTTCAGATGAAAACTGGTTAGAAAACTTATTTCCAGCAGGAAATTCCATGCTATTTTTATCTGGGGTGCCTATAGTGCCGTTGGTCGGAATACGACCCAGCGCGTTGCAAACTTTTCATACGCTGCTCTAAACCCTAGTGTGGCATTTCGGGTGGTTAATCAAAGCATAAACGAGAAAAATAGATTAGAACAACCGAACAAGAGGCCAGATTAATATATGCATGGGTGCATGCAACAAATGCTTACGGCGCATAACTTGTATAACATATACCTTGATTTTAACCCGCTAAATCGTTGCTTTTTTCCGACAAGTTGCATAGTAAAAGAACCAATTTTTCACATATGTCGAACGAAACGTCCAGCAGTAGCACCAGGACTGAACTAACATTGAAATCGAGAGGCCGCCGGCGCCGTATGCTCAGTAAAATGCGTAGTAAATGTAATTGGCGTACGGAAAGACAGTGGCCAATTAATGTAATCAGAATCGGTTTTATTGAAAGTGAGTAAAAAGATTACAGGCTGTTAGTATACACAGCTGCGTGTTCTATTCGGGTCAGTCATTTACAGGTTTATATGCTTCAGGAAAATCATGACCATGTTCGTTTCGCAAAGCTGACAGAGCTGGGGGGCCCAGCTTTTTGGTCTAGACATGCCTCAGAGACTGTATGACTGCAGCCGCCAAAAGTCGAAGCCTAATTAGTCGTGCGCGGGACACACTGAAGGGAAAATAATTCACCGATGTGATCAAAATTAAGCCCATTCACAGGAGGCTTCTACTGTCTTCTTTATGCGACTGTGCTTTGTGAACTAACAATGACACTAGATTAGTTTGTACTTAAATCAAGAACGTTCGAAACATCATCATGCACAAGGTCATCATCATCATCATCATCATCATCATCATCATCATCAGCCTATATTTATGTCAACTGCAGGACCAAGGCCTCTCCCTGCGACCTCTAATTACCCCTGCCTTGCGCTATAGCTGATTCCAACTTGCGCCTGCAAATTTTCTAACTTCCTCACCCAACCTAGTGTTCTGCCGTCCTCAATCGATCGACTTCGCTTCCCATTCTCTTGGCATCTAATGGTCCACCAGTTATCCATCCTACGCATTACATGGCCTGCCCAGCGCCATTTTTTCCTCTTAATGTCAACTATTATATCGGCTATCCCCGTTTACTCTCTGATCCACGCCACTCTCGTCCTGTCTCTTAACGTTAGGCCTAACATTTTTGGGTCCATCGCTCTTTGTGCGGTCCTTAACTTGTTCTCGAGCTTCTTTGTTAACCTCCAAGTTTCTGCCCCATATGTTAGCACCGCTAGAATGCAATTATTGTACACTGCACAAGGTACTTTACAGAAAATCAGTCCTGCATAATCCCGCAAGGTGGAGGTAGTGTCATGAATGGGAAAATTTCCATCCACCGGAATGTAGCAGGAATCTGCAAAGGGAACCCATACGGTGTATCAGAAAGAAAGCTTCCTAGTTGTGGGGACGCTCGACTCTCGCGTGTCCCCTGATCTTGTTTTTCCCGCATGGCTCTCACATCTGTAATCCAGCCTGCCCGCGTAGCCGGGCGCCGCCGGCGGTCGGTGTAGTTGCAGATTAGTACGGCAGATGGCGCGAGTGTCACGCTGCTAAGTGACTATTTGTCGCCGCCCCGTTTCAAAGGGGATGCCAATAAATCATCATCATCATCATCATCATCGTCATCATAACACCACTTAACGGCGGGGTTACTCGGGCCTAAAAGGGAATAGCCTGTTCCTCTGGTTTTGGGGAGGCCAGCTGCGTGGACGTTTCGCGCGCTCGCCAGCCGTACGCGGGACCGTCCAGGGAAAGGCTTAAGAGCAGGACACCGGAATGGACGAACACGATCGTTCGAATGCGCCGCCATTCGCGTGACCGTACACGTGAAAGTGTCGGACTTCCTCGATTTGTCGCGGGCCCATCGCCATGTTCTATCGATAATAATTCGGCTGGCAAAATTAGTGCATAAAAGGTGCAATAAATGTCCTTGTGATTGTCCGCACTACTCTGTTGTCGTTTATTTGTCGGTTTGAGACCCCACACAGTTGAGGAAACATTCGTCCTTGTCCGTGATTCGAACTCGGGACCAATGCCTTTCCAGGGTGGTAGCCTCGTGCTACGTTCGAGTGGATGACAATTTTTCCCTTTCAAGGTACTTTAATGTTACTTTTTAAGGCAGCACAAGCTCAGCTCTACTACCTAGAGCTAGGCCATAGCCTCCTCGATAAACTCTGTGCCTGTCAAGACGCCGAGACAACAATAGGGAGGCGCCGTCAGCAGAGTTGCACACTGCCGCCGCTCATTTCGCTGAGGGCGCCACCGATGTAGAGTACCGAGGACGGGAGTATTGCGGACTAAGATGTACCGAGTCAAGTACCAAGTACCGCACAACGCTGCTTCACAGACATCATGTGCGGGTAAACCACCATGAACTTCTTCACGTGGACACATGTAACTTCGCGCAAGGCATATAGTGACAAAGCATATAGTGACAGAAGCGCTGTGAAACGCTGTGAACCAGCGTTGTGCGGTGCATGTGGGGAGGAAGATGAAAGAGCTGAACACATCATACTTTTCTGTAAAGGCCTTAACCCAGTGCAAAGCAATGGGGCTGATTTTTTCAAAGCATTGGGGACGGTGAAGGCAAAATAGACTTTACGCGGGTAGAAATAACTAAATAGAGGTTATCTGATTGGTGGCTAAAATCAAGGCAGGGGTGAAATTTCACCCACCACAAAGTACAAAATATGTTAATAGTCACGGATAGGTGGCGTATACCACCGCCCAATTTAAAGGGTTCAGCCTCATCCATCCAGCCGCCGCGTCTCTCGTCTGCGCGACGGGCACGACGCCGACTGTTTTAATTGCTGCGATGATGGAACAACGATCCACTGGGTGACCAGAGCCTTGTTTATAAAGCTGTAGAGCACCATAGTAGTGTCTCGAATACAGTCTGTGAAAGTGCGAGCGCGCTTGCAGCAACTGTAGCGTCAAAGCGGATTGCGCGTCGCGCGTATCAAAAAAAAAAAAAAAAAAAAAAAAAAAACGAGAAAAAAGCGCGAGTTTGTTCATTGTGGTTAATACGCCCTTAGTTACCGTAGTAAAGTGCAGAAAATACGCCAGTCGGCAAGCGTTCTCACAGTTATATCTTGTCAAAAACTGCTTGCCACGCTTCTTCTTCCTTCATTCTTATAGTGAGCCGTCCTTCGGGCCTCGGCGCACGTTCGTAGCATACTATTTTTACGACTTTCAGACAAGTTTTCCCTAAGTTCTTTCGCATCAGATGAGCGCTGTGGCCGACGGGAATATTTATACCCATAAACCTTTGCACTTTCTTCCACGTCTGTGTGCCTTGGCGACCAGGAAAAATAGAAACAAATATTTAAGGACCTATAAAAAGCGCCGCATGCCTTGACTAAGCACGATGCGAGCAAATATTTTATTGCA